>NC_141699.1:1028812270-1028894770 GCF_964263255.1 Lissotriton vulgaris
CTCAGGCCATCACACGGGCAAGGCAAAAAATCAAATTCATTGTGGTGGCGAGGGGAAAACAAAGTGCGAATTTAATTGTGCCTGCACTTAAGCGAAATAATAAGCCCCGCTCCCAATGACTCATCGGAATTGTCAAATAGCGAGGCATGGGTAAGATCAAAAAATTGTGAGCCAAATAAATAGAGACAGTTGTCTTCAAGGATTCCCTGCATAATCTTTCTCTGCGTACAGTGCGTATAAAGCATGTCGTAAGTCATTTTTATGTGGGAGATCGTTTGCAGTATGATTAGTAAAAACACTCCCTTGATTAATACTGCAGAGGCTATTATACACTCCAGAGAGCCAAGGGATATCCATACATTTGTCACAATTCAAGCAATCAGTGATTATATCTCTTGTACGTGAGGCCGCGGGATTCTTCCAGATAGAAAACCAGAAGAGAGCGGGGCAGGCACGAACAAAATCTTCAATAACATTCACGCCCAATTCATCAGGACAAACATATTGTGGGGTGGAAATAGGAACGCAAAGTATCTTCCTGAGAAATCTGTTCTCTTCAGTTTGAATAGGTCGGCTCTTAGTGGTATCTCAAACCTCCGCGCTATACGTGGCAACGGGAATGCATCGGGCTTTATACATTTTTAAAATTGCCAATATGGTGCCAGTATTTTTAGAACGGGGTAAGCTGAGGATTGAGTTAATGGCCTTTGAGAATCTACCCCTGGAGTGAGCAATATGCTCAGTCCAGGAGCTGTTCGCAGCAAAGATCTCCCCTAAATAGGGAAAACTGTTAGTAGACCACAGCATATCAGTGCCCACCGAAATACATCCCAGCTGTTGTTTCTTAGGGCCACAGGACATGATAAAAGATTTCTTAAAATTAGTTTTTAGGTCGAGGGACTCCATGTAATCAACGAATCTCTTGACCAAGGCACGTAAGGCATTCGAAGTGCGGCCCATGAGGACCGCGTCATCCGCATAAAGTAACAGGGAGGGATTTACCCATAATTTTGGGGACGTCATAGGAAAGAGGGGTTAGGGTTTTGTGCAGCCCGTTAATCTTTCCTCTCTATGAACTTTTATAGCTTTTGTCACTTCACCCCCCTGACGCAAGCTTTAAGGTCCTCGTGCAAATAGGCCAAAAAATGAACAAGGGGTTCATCCAGACCATAATTCAAAAGAGCTGTCCAAAGTTTTGATCTATTAACGAGATCGAAAGCAGAGGACAAGTCCATAAAGGCAAGATACACTGCTGATCTACGTGCAATATTATATTTGCCTAGGATTAGGTTTAGATTGAGGCACTGTTCAATGGTTCCCACCTTATTGCGGAAACCTAATTGGCAACGCTCCAAGATACCATTGTCCTCGGTCCAGCTCAAAATCTTATTATATAAAATCTGCCAAGGATTTTTAAAGTATTATCGATAAGATAGATAGGTCTGTAACAACTAGGGGCCCTATTAGGATGGCGGACGGACCTGCGTCCGTCCACCACCCCAGAGGAGGAGGGACCGTCCGCAAGGGCAACGGCGGTCCCTCCGTGCAAATTAGGATGTGACCACCACCCTGGCGGTCACATCCTGTATGTTTAACATTTCGGCGGGTGCTGCTTGAAGCCAGATTTCCGTACACGTGCTGAACTCCGTCTCTAGATATCGCTATGATTTTACTTGCAATTTTCTCAGAAACTACTGAACGGATTTACACCATTTAACAAAAAGCACAATCTGCCAACAGAACTCTACCTCTCTGTCAAATTTCATGTAATTCCGTTCAGACGTTCGGGCTGTAGCCCTGGCTAAAGGTCCCTATGGAAAATTGCATGGGGAAAACACGTTTTGGGACCCCCTTTTTTCTCGGCCCCCACTTGATGAATCACCCCCACACTTTTAGGGAAGGAGCGGAACCAAGCAGGCCATTTTCTTGGAGAAATTCATGAAGATTCGTCCATCGGCGCCAAAGTTATTCCAGATAGAATGTTGTGGCTTTCAGGTCCTAACTATAACTACCTGCTGGTGACCGCCAGTAGGTAATATATATCTATCTATATATATATATATATATATATATATATATATATATATATATATTGTATTGTGCCTAAAGCGAAAAGGAATTAAAGAAAGGAGGAGACACTTCTTTTACCAACAATAGATAACTGGTATACCAAATGAAAACTAAGTCAGATATCAGAAATGAAACCAAATATACAAATTACCATGAAAGAAGTTATGATCACAGCCAGGCAATGAGAACAAGCTTTAAACAGATGCTCAGTACATTTCAAAAGGATACCAACTGCTGGAAGTCTTGCGGAAGGCACTACCTGGGGCAGTAACAACCTAATAACTAATCATTTTTTTAAATCTGACTTACATTAAACTGACTTTTATATATTTTTGCAACAAATAACCACAGCTTATTTTGGTGTGTTTAATTTCACGCTGCATATTGTGCTTTTATTCTTCATGCCTGCCACCATACTATCTCTTTCATAGGAAAGAGCAGGACACCAAGCATTTAAGTGCTTTGTGGGAAGGGCTGTGGTGTGACCATGTTGTGTAAGGAATGAAGTAACCCCCGCGGTACATGAAAATGCTATTGCAAATCACCTCGGAGTTCCAATGACCTTATATAGGAACTCTGCCTTTAGCCTTTCCTCTCTATGGTCACGGAATTACACACTGACTTGCAATATTCTTATAATGTATAGGACAGATAACTTTATTCCACCTATAATACACCGGATCCTGTAATCCCAGTTTTAAAGCCTACCTCTATTTCCCTTACTACAGGTGACGCATCTAGTTGCCTGTAATAAAGAATGATGTAGCAGGTCAAATGTAATAACTTATTACATTACAGTTGAGTTCTGTTGTCACAGTGCCTGCTACCAGAACCAGCAGCAAGGGTGAAATACAGGTCACAGAGCATAATTGCAGCTACAGCGTAAACAAGAAAAACAGGAAATTACTTTTCTTTCTTCTGATATGATTTAATAAAATGAAAAGCATTCAGGACAAAGGAGATATGCATGGTGCCAAGGTTCTTTTTTTCACGCTGTAGATCATTACAGGAAGGGTAGAATCTCTGCGTGTTTCTATCATTTTGTAACTTGACAATCATTTAGCGGATCCTAAGATCTTTCGGCAAAAACTACTGCTATTTGTTGTTAAAGTTTGAAGTACAGGTTCTTCTTTTAGTCATCCTATCTGCAATTAACATGAAAAAGGAAGAATTCGATGATTTTATCAGTTTGTTCGTAGAGTAATGGTGTGGCAATGTTTATATATATATATATATATATATATATATATATATATATATATATATATATATATATACATATATATATATATATATACACAATCCACGAGGTCGCCCCACATGAAGATGCCACTGTGGAAGGTTTTGGTGCCTTTAATTGGAAGTGGTACAGCACGGCAGGTTAAAAATCACCATCTGCAATAATATATAGCCCAACGCATTTTAAACAACTTGTGTCCTTGATCACGGGCAAAAACAGGAAATGGCTGACATTGATGAGAAACACCTTGATAAGTGCTCTAAGTCCCGCCTCTGTGGGCCTATGTCGCTTGGCAGGATGGTACCTGTAGTGTCAGGCATGATAGCTTGACTCCAGTGGCATGGAGAGCACAGGACCCACCTATCTATGAGATATAAGTTTCATTCCTGTCCTTTTCTCCTGCGCTGGCACACAATAGGCTGCCATGCGCCAACGCAGGCACCTTGGCACCATGGTGCAAGGGTGCCTGCATTGAGGGGATGATTGTTTTTGTGCAGGAAGGGAATTCTTCCTGCACAAAAACAATCACAAGAGGCGCTTTCCTTTTTCTATGTGTGCTGCAGAATGCAGCACATTTAGAAAAAAGAAAAATGAGGAGAATTAAAAATATTTCCTCTCATTGTGCCTCCCTTATGCCTCCCCTGGGGAGGTGTACGTTTCTGACGCTGCCTCAGATTTCCGATTTCTCGTACATCTTGGGCAGTGTCAAAATGCCATAGATGTTGCTGGGAACACCCACAGCAACACCCATTGCACGCCCCTTTAACGCAGAAACCTGCGTTAAAGGGGACAATTCTTACAAGGCAGAATTAAGCCAAAAAAAAGTGGCTTAGTGCTGCCTCGTAAATATGGAGCAGACTCCTGTGCCACGGAACCTCACAAAAAGTGATGTTCCGACGGCGCAAGGGGCCTCATAAATGAGGCCCTTAGAGTGTACATTTCCAAGGATACAATGATATTTAAAGCAGCGGCGGTTCCTCCATGGGGTTACAGTTTTTCATGTAGCACAATATTAAGTGTTTCCACTAGCAGTATGGGGCCTGTTTGGAGATTTATAGCTTTTTGACTGACTGATAAGCCCAAAAGATGAGGTTTCCTGTAATGGATTAGCTCTTCTCACCTCAATCTCAACTATTCCTAGTGTATCTCTATTCCTAGTTTATTTGTGCTGTGTTGTCCAGGAACTGGTTCCGGACAATGCCTAGTGTGCACTTCTTGCTCCTACTTTTTGAGGATTTTAGGTGGTCATGTGTTCTGCTTTTTTCTATTCAGAATTCTGTCTTGAGGTAACGCGGATACTATTCCCAATATGTCAGCTACCGTTTGGTCAATGAGTTGCTACAATGTGTGTCATGTGCTGCGATAAACCCCGGGTTGTGCCCCAGCAACTCATGCGGCTCAGGTTTTAAGCAGGCTCAACCACAACTGCAATGATTTTACCTCAGATCCAACAGCCTACAACCTAAAAGTGAACTGAATGACACAAGTTGACGGGGAGGGGGGTACTTGTTGGCATACAGTAAACTGGACAGTATCTTTATTTCTTATGTGTAATGTTAAAGGACTGCTGTGGACCTGGGGGGTTATGTAGGAGGAGAGAGAACTTAGCTCAAGAAGACCATTCTTCGTTTAAATTGGTCTCCTTCAGGGAAGGCACCAATGCTGGAAGATAGTTTGGCGACATAGTGGTCTCCACATAGATAACACAATTTTAAGAGTCCATGCCCAAGCAATGGACTGTTATTCTCAAAGGATGCAAGTTTTGGAGTTACCCAAAGTACCAGGAACCATCTAGGCCAAATCGTACCTGGAACTCAAAGGAACCATTAGTTTTGTATTAGGGCTGCCGATAACCTCAAATCTATAGCTCAGTATTTCTAGGGCAGTGTAGGTGGTGGAATGGTGTTCATAGACTGTTGAGATCAGGCAGATAACCAGCCTCACAAAAAGGACACAGTTGGATGAAACGGAGTAATACCTTGTGCTACTTTTCATGTTGAATATACTCTGACATAATAACGAAGATCAAAGGGCAGTCAAGACCAGCCAACAGGTGCACTCCATCAATTGTGCCATGGGTGCCCCATCAGGTGATGCACTAGTCACTCAGTAGAAGCAAGCTGGGCTGCAGATTGTGATGTCTCCCATGGAAGGTCACTTTCTTGAGTTCTTCAACACAGAGGTCTCAATAAACGTCGCATTGTGCTTGAGGTCAGAGTTAGGGCAACACTTCTCCCAACAGTTAGTCCAGCAGCTCATCTTGCCGTCAGGGCAGAGCAGGGTTGCTTCTGTGCTCTAGGTTTGATCCCTACTTTGGGGTGGAGGGAAGCAACAAGTCTTGTACTTGATCAGATGTCTACACCACTGGTGCTAGAGAGCTACTCAGACGTCCAGATGAATAAAACCTATCGGCTCCAAAATACTATGTCTCAGGACACCACACACTCAGAGTGAAGTGAAGGGCCCAGTTATGGGAGACTGTGCCTTC
Source organism: Lissotriton vulgaris (assembly GCF_964263255.1). Classification (NCBI taxonomy): domain Eukaryota; kingdom Metazoa; phylum Chordata; class Amphibia; order Caudata; family Salamandridae; genus Lissotriton; species Lissotriton vulgaris. The sequence continues at coordinate 1,028,818,069 of NC_141699.1, forward strand.
TTTTCTTGAGGGGAGAGTAGATCCTCTCCCATGGGTGCAAGTAAAAAGCCTTTCAGTAGACTACAGATTCACCAGCCACAAGTATCAGTCTCCTCATAGTTTGGAGATAATGAGGGAATGGTAACTACCTCAGTATGGATGGTAGTACACCTTGAGTGTTCTCTTTGAGATGCAAAATGTTGCAGGAGCTAAACCACAATGTAGAGTACCTTCAGTGCATGCCATGATGTTAGGTTCATAGAGGGAAATGGTAACAAGCAGGGCAGAAAAGCAAAACAACAGCCACGGGCTAAACTTTACAGCAGTTGGAGCTCATTCATCCTTTAAGTACTTAATTGCACTAACCGTGGTAATCCAATGAGCTCATACACTATGTGATTGTCATCCAAGCCTAACAATGGAGACAAGGTGCAGCTTATGTGATAAAATACTAAAAGTATGACACATTGCAAAAGATAATTGACCATAGACATTTGCTATCTCCGCCATGGGTAGTCATAGGCCAAGCTGCGAAAGGAGGAGAGTTATGTGTGGGGCTGGCTACCCCACCATATAAAAAATCCTAGCTACAGAACCATCAGCCAAAAGACTAAAAGACTTCCCGGCCTTAGGGAGAGAGGAATCTCCTTCACGGAGAGCTATGATGCCTTGTGATGAAAGTCAGAGATCCCTGGAAGCCACAAAGCCGATCCAAGTCCTTTGGACAAAGGGCATCACCATCCGGACTTGAAATGTGAGGACCATGTAAGAGACAGGCAAGACAGCCCGATTGGCACTGGAGATGAAAAAACTACAACCTTGCCCTGCCTGGCATCAGAGAGACCAGACGGACACAGTACGGACAGAAAAGACACGCTCCAGGAGGAATGCTGTTTTATTCTGGACATGAGAAAGAGACCTCTGATTGGATGGTAAATCACCGGTCCGAGAATCATCACAGCAACCTTCCGCACAAAGAAAAAGAGGATCAACATGAATGTTATCCAGTGCTATGCACCTACGAATGGCAGCACAATAGAGGAAAAAGAAGAGTTTTACAACAGACTGCAGTCCATCCTGGAGAAATGCCTTGACAGAGACATCACCATACTGATGGGTGACCCCAATGCCAAGATTGGAAGCGACAACACTGGGTACAAAGAAGCAATATGCAACCATGGCCTTAGTCACATGAACAAGAATGGTGAAAGGCTCACAGATCTCTGCCCTAAACAGTCTGGTGACAGGCGGTAGTGTGTTTCCACATAAAAGAATACACAAGGCAACGTGGCTGTCACCAGACCATTCAACAGAGAATCAGATTGGTCATGTATGCATTCCCAAAATGTACTGGAGATCCTTGCAAGATGTGAGAGTAATGAGAGGAGCTGATGAGAGGAGTGGACATGCTGTCAGACCATCGCCTTGTCATGGCCAGGCTAAAGCCTAAGTTGAAGAAAGCATGGATGGAATCAACAAACCAATGCCAGCGAAATAACACCACCCTCCTCAAAGATGCACAGAAATAGAGTGAATACTCAGTCACCCTTAGTAACAAGTTTCAAGTCATGCAGAAACTAGAGGATGACAGTGACCCAGTAGAAAGCCAGTGACAGAAGATCAAAGAAACAATGACAACAACCTTCCAGGAGGTACTGGGTTCCAAGAAACACCAGCATAAAGAATGGATCGCCATCGAGGCTCTCGGTAAAATCCAAGCGAGAAAGAAAAAGAAAGCTGCAGGCAACACCAGCTGAACAAGAGCAGAAAAGCAAAAGCTCAAGGTGAATACAACAAAACCAGCAAGGAAGCAAAGAGAAGCTTAAGAGCAGACAAGCGAAGATTCATCAATGGTCTTGCCACACAAGGCCCAGGAAGCCACAAGCCTTGAAAACTTTAAAGAACTCTATGATTAACATGGAAATTCTCCAGCAGATACAGCAAGCCAAATAGACCTGTTAAAGACGCTGTTGGGAAGACAATCATGGGTAATGAAGGCCTACAACAAAGTTGGATGGAGCACTTTAAAGAACTCCTGAACCAGTCTGTGTCGCAGTCTCCACTAAACATACAGCCAGCTGACACGGACATTTGAAACGACTGCAGCAAACCAACCATGGAAGAAATAAAACAAGCCATCAAACATATGAGAAAGGGGAAGGCAGCAGGACCTGACATCATTCCTGCAGAGGCTCTGAAGGAAAACATTGAAGCATCAGTAAACACGTTCCACCACATGTTTTGAAGGGTTTGGGAAGAGGATAAGGTGCCATGAGACTGGAAGGAGGGAGATCTGATCAAGATCCACAAGAAAGGTGAGGTGAGTAACTGTGAAAACTATAGAAGTATAACTCTTGTATCAACCCCAGATAAAGTGTTTAACAGAGTCATCCTGAACAGAATGAAAAAATAAGTCTATGTTCGGTTAAGAGACCAGCAAGCTGAATTCTGCAAAGATAAATCCTGCAAAGACCAGATTGCCACACTACGTATCATCATTAAGCTGTTGATAGAATGGAACTCCCCCCCTCTATGTCAACTTTTTCTATTATGAGAAGGCACTCACCAGCATGAACAGAGAGACGCTGTGAAAACCCCTCCATCACTACGGTGTGCCAGAAAAACTTGTGAGAATCATCAGGAACTCTTATGAAGGAATGACATGCAAGATAGTCCATGGAGGACAACTCATGGAAGCTTCGAAGTGCGGGCCAGAGTCCACCAGGGTTATTTGCTCTAGCTTTTTCTCTTCCTGCTGGCCATAGACTGGATCATGAAGACATCCACGGCAAGGAGAAGAAATGGGATCCAGTGGACACCTTGGATGCTACTTGACGATATTGACTTTTCAGAACGAGCTGGCCCCACTCTCCTATACCCATCTGCATGTACAAGAGAAGACCGACAAAGCGGCAGCAATATCAGCACAACTCGGCCTCAACACCCACAGGGGAAAATCTCCTAAATGTTAAAATGGCCTAGATAAGCAGGGCGGCACAGACACTGACGTCAAGGCAAGAATTGGGTAAGCAAGAGCTGCCTTTTTTAAGCTAAAAAAGGTCTGGAGTTCCAAGGGCCTAATTCTGCAAACCAAGACCAGGCAAACTTTTTACCACCAACATAAAATATGTCCTTCTGTATGGGGCAGAAACGCGGAGGACAACAGTGACCAACACCAACAAAGTCCACACCTTCATCAACCTGTCTGAGAAAAATCTTCCAAATCCGCTGGAAAAATACCATCAGCAACAAAGACCTATGGCAGCAGACTTTCCAACTCTCTGCTCATAAAAAAATCATGAAAAGACGGTGGGGGTGGTTAGGTTACACCCTCTGCAAGATAGCATCAAACACCACCAGGCAAGCCCTGACCTGGAACCCTCAAGGGAAAAGGAAAAGTGGAAGGGCAAGAAGCACCTAGCGTCGAGGCCATCGAGGCTGCCTGCAAGGAGGTGGGCTACACCTGGAGTCAAATTGAAAGAAAAGCCCAGGACAGAGATAGCTGGGGAGTCCTGGCTGATGGCCTATACCCCAGAAAGCATTAGAAAGTAAGAAGTAAGTAGAAGTTTGGACCTTATTGAAGAAGACAGAGACCTTAATCTATCAATTAAAATGGAAATCTAAATCTCACTTTTGGATGACGGAAGGATGGTTACAGATATTTACATTTCTGAAGCTGAAAGATTAACTTCTACATACCTCACAATGTTAACTGGCTATAAATGCTGTGTTTCAAAGGGAAAAAGCGGCTTGAAAGCCTCATAAAAACATAACAAGTTGAAATTCCATTTTGGATGCAATTTCTTTGCCAACATGTTGAGATATGTTCCCAAAATGTTCTTGACAGAGGGATTGAGCAGAGAAAGGGCATTTTTCAGCAGTAGTTTCAAGAGCCACATTAGTAGTCACATAAACATAACAAGAGTTTATCTTTGTACTTTTATGAACCTCGAAGAAGAAACTCACTAGGAGGCCTCCCAAGCAACAGGAAGGATGTACATCCCACTTTAGGATACATAGTTCGAACCTATACTAGTTGATGGTATTACAGCATTAATGCTAGAACATACCACATGTCTGTTTCTGTACACTATCTGGGCAGAATTGTTCGGGTCAATATCGTTGTCCGGGTGGCAATGGACAAGAAAAAAACATCTAGTCCTGGGCATATCTGGATTTCTTTAAGATGGTGAACTCCATAGATAGCACAATTTTTAGGATACCACTTGATCACGAAATGGGAAATGCTGTGTTGTTGCATGAAAAAGAATATATTCTATGGAGATGATGTTCCATCACCGCCTACACAGTTAATGAAAAACAAAGGGCCATTAGGTGAACAGCCCCACACACCCAAGAGTCTTCAAGTTCTCATATTCCAGGAATGGGACTTACCCCTATTAAAAGACAAAGAGAAGGAAGGATCTCAGTGTTAAGCACTGATGAGACTGCAAAGTCTTGGAACAGCCTGAGAGGCTAGTGATTCTGGTGGTGTGATGTGCACAGTGGGTGATATACTGGGGCTCAGACATACTCTTCTCCCTCCAATGTTTAATCATAGACTGTTAAGAATTAGGGCTAAGAATGTGACTCGTAGATATGGCAAATCAAAGCAAAGGTGAAGGATGTCCAGGTCTTTACCAGTGGAAAGTGGCAGAATAACATGAACTTGACTAAGGAAATCTTAACCTGGCGACATTATAGAGGGGAGGAGAAGTCCAAAGCACCACTGCTGAAGGGTAGCAGTACTTTGACCAGAGCACTGAAAGAAATCTGCATAAGCTTCAAAATGGTAATCTGTGCTGGGTGGGCCTACCTTGGACCATTTACTAAAAGGAGGCATGCTTGAACCTGGCATGTCCAGAAGGCCTATCTCCAGTCAGCACACTCTTAATGTCCAGCTGCTCAACATATAAACCACAGCAATCATGGATCAGCAGGCCTCTGCATCCCTGCTGCCCATACTAAAACAGCAAACACATATGGGATCTACACCTTTTTCTTTCTTTAACCCCTTCGCTGCTGATGACGAGCTCAGCTCAGCTCGTCATCAGCCACGGTGGTCGTGTGCGGATGACGAGCTGAGCTCGTCATGTAAAGCTGCTTTTTAAAATTTCCCGCACACAGCGGGAAAAGCTGCCGCAGCGAAGGTGCTAAAGTTGCTATTAAAAAGAATTTTATCCTAGTGGGCGCCTGGGTACTGATAAGCAGCCACCTTTTTAGACCTTTTTGAAAACACCACTGTGACCCATAACTTTGTTTGCTGTTCTGATCCTGCAAATAGCATCTCAATATATTACTTTATGACTTAGATCTCTAATATGAACTTTTTTACCATTTTGAGCTTCAAGGAGAGCTTTAGGTCTAAGAATGTGGTCTTCATATTTCAGTTTCCTGAAAGAGGAACTCATTTCTTTGGGGTGAGTTTGAAGAGATCCAGCTGGAACACCAAGGCACTGCCTAGTGGAAACAGTGGAACTTTTCAAGGTTAGATAAGAGAGGATGAGTGGTAAGCCAGCAGTGTGCACCACCATCGTATAACGTCCACCAGTGCTGGCTTACGACAGCTGCGCTGTGGGCTTGTTATGGGTTTGCCCCTTACTTGTAAGGTTAGTATTCATATATTAATGGAAGCATCAAGGCACATTCAGCAGTTATTTAGGATTTGAAATGTCATAGGGTGTACACCTGGGCAAACTTATCCGCCGTTTGGCATACAATGGCCGCATCAGTGGTATATGAAGGTCCCATTGTGATATAAGTGGTAGCACAAGGCAGATTGAACAGTCCCCAGTCAGCTGATGGCAACCCCAGAAATATTTTGCAACACCTAGCCTCTTTGAGAAAGTCTCTGGATAGTGTGGCCATCACCCTGATCCTCCCTGCAGTACCCATTACTGTGGGTCATGATGACAGCATTCAGGCATACTGTCGGAGACAAAATATTTTACTTGGGCAGAGTACACCTGAAAGAAAGAGCTACACAATGTTATAAGTACGGTTGCCATGCCACTATGCCACAATCTATATTACCGTCTATATATGGGGAAATGACATGCATAAGGAATAGGCGAGTGAAATAAACTAAAACTTGTTTGAAAGGAAAGTTAATGATGATACTTTTATTTAAAAAAAATTGAGATTGCCAAAGAAATAAAGTAATTCTGTTCTGTTAACGTAAAGAGGACTAACAATTTGCAACTGTGCCAGAACTGCCGAGCACTTTGCCAGGGCCGGTTGTGTTTCCCAGTCCGGCCCTGCTTGTCACCACCCCCTCTCTCTCTCTCTAGTCCATGTTGCTGCTTGCCTCTGCACCCACCATTACAACAACAACAAAAAAGCACTAAGATACAGTCACTGCTGGCCGGGTCATAGAACTTTTCCCCACATCCTCTGTTGCCCACCCTGTCCCTCCAAGTTGCCTTGCATCCCGCCCTCCCTCCCACCAGCAATAACAAAAAAAGCACTATTGACTGAACACCACTAGTCGCGCCATAGCGCTTTTTAATTTGTTTTACGTTTGAACTTTCAGCCATGCTGCACACTATCCGCTGTGCTGTACAACATGGCTAACCATTAACAAAGCCAACAGCTATCGTCTCGTAGGCAAGACCTATTCACTTTGCAAATGCTTGGTACTGCCAGTGCTTAATTTGTGCCTGTGGTTTCCAGTGCTTGGCACCGCCACTTAATAGTCAACATAGGCTCTTATGGTAGTCGGCCACCTGTTGCGCTGTTTGCTACTTTTTAAATGAGCACAACAGTTATTTCATAATTTAATATGTATTAAAAACGACAATTACCAGCTGCCTCAGCCACTCCTATAGCTTTTAGTGGCCTGGAATAACTTGTACTGTTGTACGTTTAGAAGTGATTTTTTTATTTATTTAATGCGATTTTATATAGCGCGAACATTACTTGAAGGTGTCAGAGTGCTTTACATAAGAACCAGTTGCAATACATAAGGATTTAGGATAAATGCTTAGTAGTTGTACTGGTACAGCCATTAGCAACTCTGGCAGGGGCAATGAGCAATGCAAGCTGGTTTGGCCTGACAATGACTGCAATGACACATTAACTCCTTCAAGAGTGGGGGAGGCTCCGATCATTTGGCCCTGATCATGATGAATGTGCATTAGCAGACGAGAACTTCCTGAATTTGCTGATTCATATGTTTTTTGTAATGCATACAGCTTATTGCACGGAAAGTTCACTCAACCTTTGCAGATGCAATTCATTTATTTCTGCTTTTATTACTTAATGGCCCACCACATATATACACCCAGTTCCTGCCATATGCTGCGTCAGCAATTATGTCAGTCGGGTTTCTCGTTATATACAATCCTGCCCCTTGCCAAAGCTCTCTTAGGCAGAGCTGCTTCTGCTGCGGTTACTATTCGTTTGTATTAGCCCTGTGTTTCCCTCCATTGGTTAGGAGGTCTCCTCTATGAGAAATGATTGGTTGCCTCTTGGGCGGCTGCAGAAAGATGCTGTCTCTCTCGTTTCTGGCGCTGCTCACTGTTTGGGCCTGTGCCTCGATCTCATTACACTGAAAATATGCCGCGCGCCTCGGGAGAGTGCTTCCACAGAGCACGTGAGCCACTTAGCCTCGTGCTGGCGCCCTGTGTGGCTGTTCAATTATTTATGAACTGAGACAGGTTAGCTGGGGAGGAAGGGAGGGGGAGAGAGAGAGAGAGAGAGAGAGAGCTTGTGCATCATACTAGTAGGGAAGCGCTAGGGCAGTGGTTCTTAACAGAGTGGTAAGCCACACATACACAATATACACAAATATAAACACACTCCAAGATATAGACAAACCCATGTCATAAAAAAAGAGAAACACCCACACACAGCACATCAATGCACAGACTCCATACAAATACAAAAATCACCTACACACAGAAAACTCACATTAAACACACATAGATATGCCCAACCTCCTGCACTCAAACACCCCAAAACAAACATAACATTCCGCTCTACACCTGCAATACGCAACTTCACACCACATACACAATCCTACTCACACACGTGCGCACACACACACATTGGTTTATGTATAAGTGGGTTTACCCAAACATAGTCACTGGGACCTGGGTTCAGTAAGTACTAGGAGGAAGGGGTCCCAGTGTAGACAAGGAACAATATACACAATTCAAAGAATTAATCATAAAACAACAATTAAATCCGCAAAGTTTTTATTCACTGAGGGATCAAGTGTAATGAATATACACAGCAAACGGTCAAATATATTTACGGTCATACAGTGCCCCAGGAAGGAAGGGAGGAAGTGATCAAGGTGAGGATGAGGAAGTGGTAGGAATGTGCGACAGTAAAATCAAACATTTAGAACAAAATTGGCAATTAGTTATAAAGCCAAGATAGCCAAAAAAGTAATGGCGACCATCATTGGAAAAGGCATACTTCACAGAATACAATTAATCTAAACAATGGTGGCATGAAGTTGACACAGGAGAAACAATTGTCAACGTTTCGACCCTCTTATCAATGCAGGGAATGTTTATATCCTTGCTGCGGGGTCTTCATCAGGACCAAGGGGTAGGGGCAGGCAACCTAATAAAAGTGGGTACAAGGAACTAAAGTTACTAGAGGGGTATAATTCCAGCCTCATAAGTAATCACATCGGTAGATATACAGCAATGGAGACACAATGTATATTCAATCATTAGTTAAGAGTCATAGTGAGATTAATCTAATCATGATTGCATCCAATTGTAACCCTAAAAGTAAGGGTATAATGCGTCACGAATGACTAGGTAGGGTTTCCATTGAAATGGACATATAGATACTAATGCCCAATAGTCTAGAACAATAAAATCAAATCACATACAGTTAGTAATGGACCCGAGCGTAAGGTTCAGAGAACTGGCACGTTGGATGGAGGCGACACTGAGTCAAGGCAAGACACACCTAAAAGGTACTCTGGCTAGAATACCTGAGATTGATTTAAGGTGGAACTGGATAGACGAAATTCGATGGAATGCAATTATTCTCTGGGAAGTGTCTGCAACATAACACATATATATTACAAACTGAAATTGGTCAATAAGTACAGAACCGTCACGGTAGTTTAGGAGAGGAGCGAGCTTCCCTCTGAGTAAGAATCCTCAAATTGGTCACTAATTTATTTATGGCGTTGCCGGTGGCCGGACAGCACCTGAAAATAACATACGCGCACTAGTTAGCACCGAAGCATACCGAACAATGAGCAGCTTATGTGCGGTACGGGCATGCCGGGTTCGACATGATGAGACTTACCGATAAACAGGAAAACGCCTATGCGGTGCTGGGCAGTATTTCATGCAGCGTCAGGAACGTGGGAGATGAATCAACAGTTAAGTCTAATGGATCGAAAAGGAAAAACGGTAACTAATTAGGAGATGACCAAAGGAACGATTCAAAGGCAAGGATGGACCAGTGTGGGGAGGTACAAACTACTTACTAATGCCGAATGAATTGGATGGCTCCGTGCGAAGGCAACGACGCGAGCCAGATTTCCTGATTGGTGATATCACCATGGTAATGGTGTCACGTGGTGTCAGGGCGGACAATAGAACTCGAAAAAAGACTATGGGAGTAAATGGAATTGGTTTCAATACTCATACCACCCACCAAATTCAAGGATATTGATGAATATGAGGAGGGCAGCGCATAGGTAGATCATAAATTGTGTGATATCAACAATGCGTTCGCCGGCATCGTGGTACATTAAATAAAGTGAATTAAAATAAAACAAGTAACCTGAGCACGTAATGGGGTAGTGCACTCAATTGTGGTAGGTTCATGATCGGACAAAATCCAAATAGGGACCATGGGTTCAGATATCGCAAACAAAAAATATTTTGTGACATAACAAATTTGCATAAGCATGGCGTACCTCTCCGACATGAGGGTAAAGCACATTGGACTGATAAAGAAACATAAACATAGAGCTATTTCTCGATTACATTAGAAGAAGGAATACATATATGTAATTACATAAATATGGCGTACCTCTCAAACATGAGGGTAAAAGCCATTTAACTGATACTAGAATGATAATGTAATCATATATGGAAAGGTAAAGAGATTGGTATTACTCAAGTTGGAAGCAACGCACTTGGGCTGGAGTGTCAAGATTCATGCAAGTGGGGGATGTTGGTTCATATGCTAGGCCCAGTGTCATGATATAGGGGACCTCAAGGTAGTGTAGCTAGTTGAGAAAACGAACTATCATGTTCATTAAGGCCAGTGTCAATTGAGTCAAAAAAGTAGATCCATTTGAGTTCACGAGTGTTGAGAATGTCCGAGATATCCCCCCCACGTGGTCCCAATGTTGCCTTTTCAATTACCACCCATCTCAGGCTGTCAGGGGGATGGGATTTCAGTTTAAAGTGGTCCACAAGTGCTGCGCCAGGTACCTCACATCGGATCCTGCTCATATGTTGTAAAATCCTCACTTTTACTTTTTGTTGGGTTTGCCCAATGTAGATTTTTTGACATGGGCAAACGATAGCATATATGATATTGTTCGAGTTACAATTACTGAAAGTCTTGAGCTTGATTGTGAGATGGTGGTGTTGAAATTCTTTGGTTTGAATTGCGGAGTCACAGGCTTTACAATGCCCACACTTAAAATGGCCAATAACTGGTGGTAAGTCCCACAAGGAACTAATGGTGGGTTGGTTGGCTGTGGGTACAAAGGAGCATACCACATAGTCCTTAATGCTCTTAGCTTTTTTGAACGCATGTAACGGCGTCTCGGGTTGTTGGATAGCTTCAGATACCAAATGCCAATGCTGATTGATGATACGTTTAATCCTGTTACTTTTTGTATTGAAGGTGGTGACACAGATAATGCGGTTCTCTTGTTGATTGTTTCTGTCTTTAGGTGAAAGTAATTCTTCCCTAGGATAGAACCACGCGTGTTTTCGCGCTTTCTTTATCAGCCGTCTTGGGTAGCCACGGTGTGCCAACCGACAAGAAAGATCCTCTGATTCTGAGAAGTAATGTTCTTTACTAGAACAATTCCTGCGAATTCTCAGAAATTGCCCGAAGGGCAGGTTGTCGCAGAGGGCTCGTGGGTGGTGACTGTTATATTCCAATAAAGAGTTTCTTTCGGCAGGTTTGCGATACAGTTTGGTAGAGAGCGATTCAGATTGGTGATAAATGGTGACATCCAGGAAATCAATAGTTTCATTGTGAGACTGGAGAGTAAACTTCACATGTTGAGATTGTTGATTCAGCCATGTAAAGAAAGTACTTAGATCGTCCTGGTTGCCATTCCAAATTAACAGAATGTCATCAATGTACCTCATCCAGAGACCAATGTGGTCTCTGAATGGGTTCACCTGATTGAGGACCGAATCCTCCTCAAAAGCTGCCATGTATAGTATGACTACATCTGGAGCAAAAGGGGCCCCCATGGCTACCCCAGATGCCTGGAGGTAAAATTTGGTATCAAATAGGAAAAAGTTCTTAGTCATCGCTATTTGAAGCAGGGCCAAAATAAATTCAGATGGAACTTGTACAGGGGCAGGACGTTTCTGAAGACATCTGGCGATCACTGTAAGAGCTTCTTGTTGCGGAATGCAGGTGTACAAGATTACTACATCACATGTGGCTAACCTTTGGAGCAAGGGATCATAGGATAAACTCTCAACGATGTTAATAGTGTGCATTGTGTCTCGTAGGTACGATGGAGTAGACTCAGCCAAAGGTTTGAGGAAAAAGTCAATGTATTTCCCCAGTGGTTCAAGGATGGAACCACATCCGGAGACAATTGGGCGACCAGGGGGGGTTTCCATATTTTTATGGATCTTGGGTAGGGTGTATAGTGTGGCCAGGCGGGGATGTTTACTGTTCAGAAATTGGAATTCATTTTCAGACAAAAAGCCTTGATCAAGGCCTGCCAGGGTTAGTTCTAAGATTTCAAGGGCGATGGTTTTGGTGGGATCAGACCTCAGTAGTTGGTAACTTGAATCATCTTGTAATTGATGCAGGATCTCAGATTTGTAGGCAGATAAATCTTGGACAACAATGGCTCCGCCCTTATCCGCAGGCTTAATCACAAATTGTTGGTTTGTGGATAACGACTGTAGTGCTGCCTTTTCAGATTTGCTGGTGTTGTCCCTTATGAAGGTTTTATCCTGGAGGAGTCGTTGGACATCTCTCCAAACGACTGCTTCTTAAGCTAGAATCTTATTTGACATACTCTTGGCATAGGGAACAAAGTTCGAGGGAGGTCGCAGGCCAGTTACTGATAAATTGGGCTGTGCTTCCGTATTATGGAAGAAGTACTTTAATCGGATCTTGCGAAAGAATTTGTAGAGTTCCGTTCGTATGATGAAATTATCCGGTTTGTGTGTAGGGACATAAGAAAGTCCTTTACTGAGTACTTGAAGTTCTTCATTGGTTAGCAGTTGTTGGGATATATTCACCACCGGGTTCAGGGTTTCGATAGTTTCTACCAGCGGTAAGTTTTGTTGCGAGTCACCCTCTCGCCGTGTTGTTCGGGTTGGAAGCGAACTTGTTTCGGAGCTTGGCCACGTCCTCCATCCCAGTTGTTCTGGTTGTGCTGTGGGCCCCGTTGTTGTTGGCCGCGGGGCCAGGTGTTTCCTCTGCCTCGGGGGGGGTCGCCATGAACCTTGGCGTTGTCCTAAAAAAGGATTGTATTGATGGGGTGGGTAATTATAATCAGGGTATTGGTCCAGATTGCTTGGACCAGCTAGATCCTGTTCTCCCTCGGAACTGTAGGAGGAATCGGAGAAAGTTTGAAAGTTCCGTCTGCCACGATAGGATCCACGTCCTCTGTTGGTTAAGCGACCCTGATTGTCTTGCCGGAAGTAGTCCTCCTGTAAGTATGGATATGTCTTTTTTTTGTCTTACAGACGTATATCACGTGCTAATTTCTCAAGTTTGTGGTTTTGGGTGGTTAAGTCAAAATCTTTAAGTGTTGCTTCCAAGTTGGTTAGTGTATCCTTGGCACTGGCAAAGTTGGTATCAGCAGCGATCTCGGCTTTTAGTGCCTTAATTTCAGCAGTGATCAATTGCACTTGTTCTGCAGCAGTTTCCACACCGAGGACCATCCAATGACGTGAGCAGTTATTGGGGATATGACTGAATCCTTCTTTGAATTTTGGAACTTCAATGAAGATAGCCGGTTCTATTTTGATTTGTAGTCCCACAGGCATAATGTTTTCTTTCAAACACCTTGTAAGCAGGTGGCCATGCCACCGTGTCCGTACCAATTTCTTCTCGAGACGCTCGAGACGTGAGATCTTATCTTTCAAGGTGAAATCAATTGATGGAATATTGGAGGAGAAAAAGATGTCATCAGGGTTCTCCAGGAGTTTATCTATATAGTCCTCAGAGTAGGACAGGAGTTCTCTTTCTACCATAGTGTGATACAGATAAGTGAATTAAAAAGAGAAGGAGAGAAACCTCGCAGACTGGTGTCTGCTCGAAGTAGTTTATGTATAAGTGGGTTTGCCCAAACATAGTCACTGGGACCTGGGTTCAGTAAGTACTAGGAGGAAGGGGTCCCAGTGTAGACAAGGAACAATATACACAATTCAAAGAATTAATCATAAAACAACAATTAAATCCGTCGACAATTGTTTCTCCTGTGTCAACTTCACGCCGCCATTGTTTAGATTAATTGCATTCTGTGAAGTATGCCTTTTCCAATGATGGTCGCCATTACTTTTTTGGCTATCTTGGCTTTATAACTAATTGCCAATTTTGTTCTAAATGTTTGATTTTACTGTCACACATTCCTACCACTTCCTCATCCTCACCTTGATCACTTCCTCCCTTCCTTCCTGGGGCACTGTATGACCTTAAATATATTTGACCGTTTGCTGTGTATATTCATTACACTTGATCCCTCAGTGAATAAAAACTTTGCAGATTTAATTGTTGTTTTATGATTAATTCTTTGAATTGTGTATATTGTTCCTTGTCTACACTGGGACCCCTTCCTCCTAGTACTTACTGAACCCAGGTCCCAGTGACTATGTTTGGGTAAACCCACTTATACATAAACTACTTCGAGCAGACACCCGTCTGCGAGGTTTCTCTCCTTCTCTTTTTAATTCACTTATCTGTATCACACTATGGTAGAAAGAGAACTCCTGTCCTACTCTGAGGACTATATAGATAAACTCCTGGAGAACCCTGATAACATCTTTTTCTCCATTAACATTCCATCAATTGATTTCACCTTGAGAGATAAGATCTCACGTCTCGAGCGTCTCGAGAAGAAATTGGTATGGACACGGTGGCATGGCCACCTGCTTACAAGGTATTTGAAAGAAAACATTATCCCTGTGGGACTACAAATCAAAATAGAACCGGCTATCTTCATTGAAGTTCCAAAATTCAAAGAAGGATTCAGTCATATCTCCAATAACTGCTCGCGTCATTGGATGGTCCTCGGTGTGGAAACTGCTGCAGAACAAGTGCAATTGATCACTGCTGAAATTAAGGCACTAAAAGCCGAGATCGCTGCTGATACCAACTTTGCCAGTGCCAAGGATACACTAACCAACTTGGAAGCAACACTTAAAGATTTTGACTTAACCACCCAAAACCGCAAACTTGAGAAATTAGCACGTGATATACGTCTGTACGACAAAAAAAAAGACATATCCATACTTACAGGAGGACTACTTCCGGCAAGACAATCAGGGTCGCTTCACCAACAGAGGACGTGGATCCTATCGTGGCAGACGGAACTTTCAAACGTTCTCCGATTCCTCCTACAGTTCCGAGGGAGAACAGGATCTAGCTGGTCCAAGCAATCTGTACCAATACCCTGATTATAATTACCCACCCCATCAATACAAACCTTTTTTAGGACAACGCCAAGGTTCATGGCGACCCCCCCCCCCCGAGGCAGAGGAAACACCTGGCCCCGCGGCCAACAACAACGGGGCCCACAGCACAACCAGAACAACTGGGATGGAGGACGCGGCCAAGCTCCGAAACAAGTTCGCTTCCTACCCGAACAACACGGCGAGAGGGTGACTCGCAACAAAACTTACCGCTGGTAGAAACTATCGAAACCCTGAACCCGGTGGTGAATATATCCCAACAACTGCTAACCAATGAAGAACTTCAAGTACTCAGTAAAGGACTTTCTTATGTCCCTACACACAAACCGGATTATTTCATCATACGAACGAAACTCTACAAATTCTTTCGCAAGATCCGATTAAAGTACTTCTTCCATAATACGGAAGCACAGCCCAATTTATCAGTAACTGGCCTGCGACCTCCCTCGAACTTTGTTCCCTATGCCAAGAGTATGTCAAATAAGATTCTAGCTTAAGAAGCAGTCGTTTGGAGAGATGTCCAACGACTCCTTCAGGATAAAACCTTCATAAGGTACAACACCAGCAAATCTGAAAAGGCAGCACTACAGTCGTTATCCACAAACCAACAAGTTGTGATTAAGCCCGCGGATAAGGGCGGAGCCATTGTTGTCCAAGATTTATCTGCCTACAAATCTGAGATCCTGCGCCAACTACAAGATGATTCAAGTTACCAACTACTGAGGTCTGATCCCACCAAAACCATCGCCCTTGAAATCTTAGAACTAACCCTGGCAGGCCTTGATCAAGGCTTTCTGTCTGAAAATGGATTCCAATTTCTGAACAGTAAACATCCCCGCCTGGCCACACTATACACCCTACCCAAGATCCATAAAAATATGGAAAACCCCCCTGGTCGCCCAATCGTCTCCGGATGTGGTTCCATCCTTGAACCACTGGGGAAATACATTGACTTTTTCCTCAAACCTTTGGCTGAGTCTACTCCATCGTACCTACAAGACACAATGCACACTATTAACATTGTTGAGAGTTTATCCTATGATCCCTTGCTCCAAAGGTTAGCCACATGTGATGTAGTATCCTTGTACACCTGCATTCCGCAACAAGAAGCTCTTACAGTGATTGCCAGATGTCTTCAGAAACGTCCTGCCCCTGTACAAGTTCTATCTGAATTTATTGTGGCCCTGCTTAAAATAGCGATTACTAAGACCTTTTTCCTATTTGATACCAAATTTTACCTCCAGACATCTGGGGTAGCCATGGGGGCCCCTTTTGCTCCAGATGTAGCCATACTATACATGGCAGCTTTTGAGGAGGATTTGGTCCTCAATCAGGTGAACCCATTCAGAGACCACATTGGTCTCTGGATGAGGTACATTGATGACATTCTGTTAATTTGGAATGGCAACCAGGACGATCTAAGTACTTTCTTTACATGGCTGAATCAACAATCTCAACATGTGAAGTTTACTCTCCAGTCTCACAATGAAACTATTGATTTCCTGGATGTCACCATTTATCACCAATCTGGATCGCTCTCTACCAAACTGTATCGCAAACCTGCCGAAAGAAACTCTTTATTGGAATATAACAGTCACCACCCATGAGCCCTCCGCGACAACCTGCCCTTCGGGCAATTTCTGAGAATTCGCAGGAATTGTTCTAGAAAAGAACATTACTTCTCAGAATCAGAGGATCTTTCTTGTCGGTTGGCACACCGTGGCTACCCAAGACGGCTGATAAAGAAAGCGCGAAAACGCGCGTGGTTCTATCCTAGGGAAGAATTACTTTCACCTAAAGACAGAAACAATCAACAAGAGAACCGCATTGTCTGTGTCACCACCTTCAATACAAAAAGTAACAGGATTAAACGTATCATCAATCAGCATTGGCATTTGGTATCTGAAGATATCAAACAACCCGAGACGCCGTTACATGCGTTCAAAAAAGCTAAGAGCATTAAGGACTATGTGGTATGCTCCTTTCTACCCACAGCCAACCAACCCACCATTAGTTCCTTGTGGGACTTACCACCAGTTATTGGCCATTTTAAGTGTGGGCATTGTAAAGCCTGTGACTCCGCAATTCAAACCAAAGAATTTCAACACCACCATCTCACAATCAAGCTCAAGACTTTCAGTAATTGTAACTCGAACAATATCATATATGCTATCGTTTGCCCATGTCAAAAAATCTACATTGGGCAAACCCAACAAAAAGTAAAAGTGAGGATTTTACAACATATGAGCAGGATCCGATGTGAGGTACCTGGCGCAGCACTTGTGGACCACTTTAAACTGAAATCCCATCCCCCTGACAGCCTGAGATGGGTGGTAATTGAAAAGGCAACATTGGGACCACGTGGGGGGGATATCTCGGACATTCTCAACACTTGTGAACTCAAATGGATCTACTTTTTTGACTCAATTGACACTGGCCTTAATGAACATGATAGTTCGTTTTCTAAACTAGCTACACTACCTTGAGGTCCCCTATATCATGACACTGGGCCTAGCATATGAACCAACATCCCCCACTTGCATGAATCTTGACACTCCAGTCCAAGTGGGTTGCTTCCAACTTGAGTAATACCAATCTCTTTACCTTTCCATATATGATTACATTATCATTCTAGTATCAGTTAAATGGCCTTTACCCTCATGTTTGAGAGGTACGCCATATTTATGTAATTACATATATGTATTCCTTCTTCTAATGTAATCAAGAAATATCTCTATGTTTATGTTTGTTTATCAGTCCAATGTGCTTTACCCTCATGTCGGAGAGCTACGCCATGCTTATGCAAATTTGTTATGTCCCAAAATATTTTTTGTTTGCGATATCTGAACCCATGGTCCCTATTTGGAGTTTGTCTGATCATGAACCTACCACAATTGAGTGCACTACCCCATTACGTGCTCAGGTTACTTGTTTTATTTTAATTCACTTTATTTAATGTACCGCGATGCCGGCGAACGCATTGTTGATATCCCACAATTTATGATCTACCTATGCGCTGCCCTCCTCATATTCATCAATACCCTTGAATTTGGTGGGTGGTATGAGTATTGAAACCAATTCCATTTACTCCCATAGTCTTTTTTCGAGTTCTATTGTCCGCCCTGACACCACGTGACACCATTACCATGGTGATATCACCAATCAGGAAATCTGGCTCGCGTCGTTGCCTTCGCACGGAGCCATCCGATTCATTCGGCATTAGTAAGTAGTTTGTACCTCCCCACACTGGTCCATCCTTGCCTTTGAATCGTTCCTTTGGTCATCTCCTAATTAGTTCCCGTTTTTCCTTTTCGATCCATTAGACTTAACTGTTGATTCATCTCCTGCGTTCCCGACGCTGCATGAAATACTGCCCAGCACCGCATAAGCGTTTTCCTGTTTATCGGTAAGTCTCATCATGTCGAACCCGGCATACCCTTACCGCACATAAGCTGCTCATTGTTCGGTATGCTTCGGTGCTAATTAGTGCGCGTATGTTATTTTCAGGTGTTGTCCGGCCACCGGCAACGCCATAAATAAATTAGTGACCAATTTGAAGATTCTTACCCAGAGGTAAGCTCGCTCCTCTCCTAAACTACTGTGACGGTTCTGTACTTATTGACCAATTTCAGTTTGTAATATATATGTGTTATGTTGCAGACACTTCCCAGAGGATAATTGCATTCCATCGAACTTCGTCTATCCAGTTCCAGCTTAAATCAATCTCAGGTATTCTAGCCAGAGTACTTTTTAGGTGTGTCTTGCCTTGACTCAGTGTCGCCTCCACCCAACGTGCCAGTTCTCTGACTCTTACGCTCGGGTCCATTACTAACTGTATGTGATTTGATTTTATTGTTCTAGACTATTGGGCATTAGTATCTATATGTCCATTTCAATGGAAACCCTACCTAGTCATTCGTGACGCATTATACCCTTACTTTTAGGGTTACAATTGGATGCAATCATGATTAGATTAATCTCACTATGACTCTTAACTAATGATTGAATATACATTGTGTCTCCATTTCTGTATATCTACCGATGTGATTACTTATGAGGCTGGAATTATACCCCTCTAGTAACTTTAGTTCCTTGTACCCACTTTTATTAGGTTGCCTGCCCCTACCCCTTGGTCCTGATGAAGACCCCGCAGCAAGGATATAAACATTCCCTGCATTGATAAGAGGGTCGAAACGTCGACAATTGTTTCTCCTGTGTCAACTTCACGCCACCATTGTTTAGATTAATTGTATTCTGTGAAGTATGCCTTTTCCAATGATGGTCGCCATTACTTTTTTGTCTATCTTGGCTATATAACTAATTGCCAATTTTTTTCTAAATGTTTGATTTTACTGTCACACGTTCCTACCACTTCCTCATCCTCACCTTGATCACTTCCTCCCTTCCTTCCTGGGGCACTGTATGACCTTGAATATATTTGACCGTTTGCTGTGTATATTCATTACACTTGATCCCTCAGTGAATAAAAACTTTGCGGATTTAATTGTTGTTTTATGATTAATTCTTTGAATTGTGTATATTGTTCCTTGTCTACACTGGGACCCCTTCCTCCTAGTACACACACACACATTGACACAAACTTCTCCCCGACACACATACACCCCAGCTTGGTATCACTGTGAGTTTTTCACTCCCCTTTTAAAATCCGACACATTATTTTACCCATAATTCCATAATTTTCACATCTATCTATAAATCTAAAGCAGAGTGCAATCCGAAAAGAATCTGTCCGAAGCTGAATACTGCCCACACTCTTTAGTTAAAAAGAAATAATACCATATTTGCACACAAACATCACATGGTCTCGGATTCATTTTATGTGTTTTTGGACTTATTCCGCACAATGATTTTAGGTTTTGGCTCACAAACAGCTATATGTGTGGCGAGAGCTTTAACCATCTACAAAGCACACCACCCAATACAATGCACAGCACACAACACACAATATACACTAAGACACATTACAGAAATGTATTTTAGACAGCCCCTTCAGCTGTTGGCTACTGTGGTCCAGCTAGTTTTCTACATTGGCCAAGAGGGCTGTCCAATAACATTGATATCAGCCCAGAGTATTTCACAGGTGTGAAGATTTGGAAAATAATGTCTGTCCTGATTTGGCAAACAAACACACACACAAACACACAATTTTTTTCATTGTTAATCTAAGTACTCTGTAACTGAGCAAGAGTCTCAGCAGAATGATATCTGAACTAATAGAAGCTTTTTCACCTCCACACCCATTCATTCTGCTCATTGAGACTTTGCATGGAAAGAATATGGAGGTTCCTGGGTCTGGAGGAGAAAGGGTGTTATACATGCAGGTGGACCTGAAGAGGCTGTGGAACGCTTGTAAGCAGTGTTGTGCATACCTTGTTTCTCTCCTCTACACAGAAGCAGTCAACCTCAACATCATCAATTAGTCTTTATTCGGTCAATGTTTGGCCATAAAAGACACAAAGCAATCTGACATTAGACAACATTTGTATAAAGTGGAAGGTGCCAAATAAAATAGGTACAACATGTTAAAACCACGAAAAAATTGGCAAAATCCAGAATTTAAAAAGCGACAAACAGATAAATATTATTTCAACAGAGTGGGGCCTCCATGTTTTTCCTAGTTCTAACTGCGGCTTTTATAAATGAGCAGACCCTGAAGCAACTAGCACTAGCAGGTGTATTCAATAGTTGTAAATGGTACAAGGCCTCTCTACATTTGCGAAGGCCCGATGATTTTAAAAGAGGATTGAGCAAAAGTCTGCGATGGTATCTAAAAAAAGTTGCAGAAAAACATATCATGTAATAGAGTATGTTCAGAGAACCCCATCACAGGAACAAGTTAAAATATGTCCTCCCAACATATCAGTTGGGTAACCTGCGCTCATAAGTCACCAAACCGTACCAGCCTTTAAGGAAAAGGAGATACCTGACTCATAGAGTGAGGCAAAGTGTCAAATAAAAAACGGGGTGTAAAAACACAACACAGTGTTTTTCATTAACTCAGTTTGCAGCCTTCTAATTTCACAAAAATCCCAAAAGTGTTCTTGACCAACGACTTATCATCTTTTTTTAATTCTCTTTAGGGACAAAAAAAGAGAAGCTAACCTCAGGTCCTGAAATGTGTGGGAGATGTAATTTAACCAGGGAATGGTGCTCTGTTTATCCAAACTGAGACAATCCAAGAAGATGTCTCTACAGGGTTGAGCGCGCGGATTAGACCACACAGTAACCCACAATAATAGTGGTGCTAAGTGAAACCTGTTGGCTATGTGTCGGTGGTTTGGCTCCAGAACCAGTCAACATGGGCACCGTTATTGATCATAAGCGTTTTGAATTGGAGCTGGTCATGGAGTAAGTTGGTGTCAACTTGCCCCTTCACTTTTGGAGTTCGATACTCAGTAGGCCGTGAAGCCTCGGCTTCGAGTACTAGCCACATCCTAGAAAGCAAAGGGTAGAGGATGTATCCGTATGGCTAGAGAGGTCGAGGTAGAAGCTGGGGAACCGGGTTCAAGTCTCGGCAACGATGCTCAACATCCTGTGATTCTAGGAAAATCACTTAATCTCCCCGGGCCTAAAACAAATGAATGTGTCCTTGTGTAACGAAACTAGTGCTATGTAAAGCGCTCTGATACCAGATATCTTCGGGTCTAATTTGCGCTACACAAAACTCTAAAAATAAAATACAAAGTAAAATGAGGTAGAGGGAGATGCTGAATTGGTGTTTTACCTGCGGAATTTTATAGAGGCACTATCTTTTGAATTGCTATCTTTACTTTCACCATCAGAATTGTGTGAGTGAGATGATAAATAACCTAACTGTGACAGGCATCTCCAAATTAATGGAAATATTAGTAGACCTTCTAGAAATTGATAAATGTGATGAAAAAACCTTAAGCAGAGCAAAACATTTCTGCAAATGAAAAAGGTACACTAATATCTTCCAGGCTTGAGCGGTGTTATCCTTCAGCTTCACAAACTATTTTTTTCCTCTTGATTTGTTGTGGTTTGACTTCTTTCATCTAGATTTAATAAGGTTTGAGTTATTTAATCCAGATTTGATAAGGTTTGACTTCTTTCATCCAGATTTGATAAGCTTAGGAGTGACTTAAATTGACAGCATTTTAAAAACAGACACCCTCCATTGGGCCGCCCTCACCATTTCTATAGCTGAAGCCTAGAGGAGGAGCAAGGCGGAGGTGTAAATTAAAGGGGACCCCTATATAGAGTTACATGCCAGCAGCTCATATCATGTGCTATTCTCAAAACAATGCTTAGATAATTGAAAATCAAACATAGAACCCAACCCTTCCTGCTCACTGCTAGATATTTACACGCATCTTAGGACTTAATGAAGTAACTTCTTGGTGATATGAGTTAGATGAAGCTGACATCTATTAGGTTCGATAATTGCTGAAGTCTTTCAATGGTGGTTAGTTGCCTTTATATAATTGTTTTACTGTGCCTAACTCAATTGTTAAATGGTTTTTGATTTATCAAAATATTGTTCTCTTTTATTGACCTTTGTTCAAATATTAATGAATTGAATGACATGTGAGCATTTCTATATAAATTATTTCTATATTTTATTGTCCAAAAGTGCCTTCTCGTGAATTTTCTCTCAGACCCTATGTCATTCTAGAAGAAGTCATTCATTAACAACTTTTATTAGATGATGGTGCAATGAAGAGTATCGCTGTATCGACTGGTAAAATCTTCCAGTGAATGGTAACATTTTGGATCGCATGAAGAGGGGTATTAGAACAGACTGTGTAAAGTTTCACAATTGTTCTATTTGGAGACCACCTTTATTTTCAATGTAACTTTCTATTCCTTAGATTACGTATTTGGTTGCTGTATTTGCCCCACCACCCCAATACAAAAAGAGGTTCTGGTCTTTGCCTTGTTTGAAATCTGTTTCACACTTTGTTTTCCAAGTTGTGCTGGCAAATTGAAATTCAAAATTATTATTTAGAGGACAAAAACTCTATGAATTTCAAGGACTGGTCTTACTGTGTAAATATCTTGAACTTGATCATAGTGATAGGCATTGCTAAAACTGCTCAAAATGGGGGTAAGTTGTTTAAAATGGCAAGGGCTGTTTTGGAAACGCAAACCGTTAAAAGATCTATTATAAGCAATAGTATTACCTTTTCTTAGTCATGAAGTTAATATTTCAGCTTGGCTAAAAGGTATACGTTCTCCCTATGAGGCATCCCAAATGAGATACAAATGTATTATATATATATATATATATATATATATATATATATATATATATATATATATATATATATATATATATATATATATATATATATATATATATATATATATATATATAAAAATCTTTATTCGGTTTCATTTTTACAAAGAGAACCATAAAAGTGTACAAACATTTTTTTAAAAAATATTACAAATACATATTAAAAAATTCAGTTTGGTAAGAAATCATTATTGCCTTATCAAATGACTTTAAAGGTTATTATCTTCAAGGTTCAACCTATGCTTAAAAATGCATTTTAAGAAGGTGCTAACAACTTTACACACATACAGTGAGTTTAAGAATTGTAGCCAAAGCATAGCAGGGCGACATCTTCTAAAGTGCGATGATCGAAGCAGAGGAAGTAACCAAAGTTTGCGATGAGCGGAATAGAAATTACAAAACAAAACAGTGTGCATTGTTGACTTTTCTGATAATTCGTCGCAAGGGCAAAGAGTTAAGCATTCATCCCAGCTGTTTCTTTTAGGGAATGCTACCACCCTATGGAAAATGTTCAACCTGAATCTCGTTAATAAAAAACCTTCAAACTGCGAGTTTACGTATGTCAGATAGGGTTCGATTTCCAGGGTGGACATAACTGCTACGGAGTGCTGTACCGATTGTTTTCTGATCTCCACAGTAATGCGAAGCTCTTCGAAATAGCTCAGTGCTTTTACCTTTAGTTCTTTTTTTGCTATTTCGGCGATAGTTTCGGGATTGTGATAGTGCTCCGGCGTTCCCAGGTCTGCAAAGAGTTTCTTAACATATATGAGCCAGGGTATTTTTTCGGCCCTGTCTAGGGTCATACAAATGTATTTCTTTGACTGTTAATCGAGCCATTGTACATATGTAGTCTGATCCTAGTTTAGGAATTTCCCCACTCTTCTTCCACCAATGTGGTACACAATCTCAGAATCTTAGTATTCTGTAGGTTTCACAAGACATTACAATAAAATAATGAAAGGACATGTAGCATTAAGTAAGTTCTCGAGGCTCAATTTGACGCCCAATACCAAAATCAACCAAATGCCTACAAAAGTTTATTTGCCCAAAGGAGAACATCATAATTATAAAATGTAATATAGCTTCTATTAGTAAGGCATGTTTTTACCAGTGGCGGTAACTGCACAAATCATTATTTATGTCTTGCCTTATAATGCACAGGAACTACTTTGAATCTGGACCTCTGGTTCATAGGTCCACGAAGGACAATATTCTCTCCAATTGTCATGACTTAACTGTATTACCCTGAGAGTGCAAACAGCATAATCAATCGGTTCCGTCAGTATGATCACTTCCAAGTTCAGCAGATCTTTGAAGATCTTCTGTGTTAGTGTGCTATGTCACCAAACTAATATTATATCCTATGACTGTGTGCTAATCCATTTCTCTTTAAATGCAATGGGATCGATACAGGATTTCTTACACCATTTCTTAAAGCGAGGGTTAATTATTTGAATTTATTTCCTAAAGGTATTTGTTTCCTGTTATCTTTCCTGATGACCTAATTTCATAGCCTTTTGAGTAGAAGTATTACACAGTGTTAATAAAGCATACTGTTTTTCCTATTTTTCCAATTCATCATCCGTTTACAGCAGCTTCTTGGTGGGTGGCATGGCAGAAGAGAGCACTTCTGAGAGTCAGCTTGCTGTCTGAGCTCATGTCAATTTCACATCCAGCAGCGTAATGGATAGCAATTGCTTTCTCAGAAGCATATAAATGTAGGAGCTATTATGGTAGATTTTGATGATTAGACCAATAAACTGCATTGGAGGTGTTGGAAGGGAAAACACTGAGACTGAGTCAAAGCTAATGGCAGAGGAGGAGGCAGCTCCAGGACGGGGAGGAATGAGAATGCCTGGCTAGCTGGAGGTGGTAATGGAGACTGGGCCTAGGGAGGGTCGGAAGAGATGATCCTTGATGGACTGCGCAGCAGCAGTTTGTTGAATGCAGATCACGAAGAAAGTAACACATCGACAACCTCTCTTTATATAAAGGACTGCAAGATATTCATGCTTTCCTTGCCTGTACGATCATTGGCAACTGAAGTCAAGAAGGTTCAGAAGGCCAAATGAAGAAGGCATGGTCCTATGTCGATTGTGTGGAGGACAGTGGAAGTTGGGCAATGCAGGCACCAATACAACTGAAGAGTCTACGATGGGAAGAAATACATTTTAAAAAAAGAGGGATAACAAAAGAAAATTAGGTATAATATTAACATTGCTGTGCTGAATGCATTAAGGATGCCAGAGCTAAGAAAATTAAGAGGGATATAAGAAGGATTTAAGAAAGATATGTAAGAGAAACAAACCATTTTTAAACACTCAATAGTGCAGCAAAGAAAAGAGATCCTCAGTAAGAAAATGTAAATGGAAGGTAAAGAGCAAAGTTGTGGACTAATTCCAAAAGTCATCATGATCCCCAGTGGCTTACGAAAGAAAGATAAGAAATTCAAGATGCGAACAATGTTAGGTTTACTTCAACTGGCAGTAGGACAAATGGCTGAAGCTTCACCTCCTAAATAGAACATTTTATAGAAAGCTTAAAGGTTGAATCAAAAAAGTGACAAATGAGATAACAAAATTCAGACATAACCACAAAAATAGTAATGGGAAAGGTAGAGCCAGCTGCAATAAAATCTCACTTACAAGAACATGGAATCCCTCTTAGAGCATAAGCAAAGAAATCTACTGAAGAAGGAAAATAGAATTCCTAAAGCACACTCTAAATCAGAGAAGCATTCCGTTGCTGCAAATTATTTTTCAACAGACCTATGGCTATAAGGAAAAGAGCAAAGCAGATCCAATGGGAAGAGCAAATAAAAGTTGCCCCGGACCAGTAAATGGCATCACTTCAAAGAAAGGAGGTAACCAATCCACCTCCTGCCTATGGAACTTACTCCATGCAGGAAAACTCTAGAATATGTCCCCATACCTCTCTGCTGACTCCATCATTACAAATGACTTAGAAGTTGCTAAAAATCTACACCAAGAAGAGAAAAACAGTAAGATATATTAAGCCCAGAAAAAGCATTAATATGTGTGACACAATGTCAGAAACAACAGAACAAAACCTAGACTAATCTGACTCTTCCACCTAAATATTATTAAATACAGTTTTGAAGAAAATGATTGAAATCAAAACCACCCAAAAATATCATGTGGCATTTTGTGCATTGAAATGAGAAGGTAGAGGATTCAAAGGAGAGAGTGGACTGTTCCGTGAACCCATTGCTCTAAGTGAAGATCAAGTTGCAAAGCTGGAAATGAAATTGCAGGTAGAAACTACTCAACAATATAGACGCCTGAAACACCAAGACGAAAATGTGAGGAGGTGGGAAATCGATATTGCAGACCCAATATTAGAATTGTGGGCATACCAGAGGGATTGAAAGGCTCTAAAGAGGCTGGGACCAGTGTCAGATGCATTATAGAATTGCTTTGCGAAAATGTACTACATGAAGTAAGAGAATCATACCCTGCTTTGCCAATAGTGACACCGTACGCACAGCACTAAAACCAGGTATCCTGCCTAAGACTTTTATAGTTTTCTTCCAGGATGTCATTGATTTATTTGTTTTTTGCCTTTGTCATTGTTCCCCCCGCTTGTCGCAACACCCAACCCTGTATGCCTGCACCCGCCCGCCACCCGCGAACCATGTCGGCCGCCACTGTGTTCCTAATACTGATTTTGCAATCTCTGATGTCAAGGGTTGCAAAGGCAGTACCAGGGGCAGCAAAAGGCAAGCCATGGGTTGCAGCTGCGACTCCTGGCGGTCCTTAAATGACATCCACATCCACGTGATGATTTGATTTTTCTGATTCCCCACAACACTTAAAAAGAAATTAACAAACCTTTGAGGCTCTCGTGTCCGAGGTCCAATAGAAGCGTTAATCAACCTAAACTTAAAAAAATAGGAAATGCCTGCTCCTGCCTTCACTAATGTCATGATTACCTTATTAAATAGGCCAAAGCATGTTCCATATGTTTTTAGTCCCTTTTCAATAACAAAAGTTGTTTCATTTATTTGAATTACAATTGTATGAATGTTTTTATGTTAAACTCATCCACAACGAGAGAATTTCCAAAACAAGATAATCTGATATTCAAAGTAAATTCCCCAAGAAATATATTAGGATACATTAGAAAACATTCTAGTCTCCGGCTTGTTAATTGCACTGACTCAAATTTGATCCATGTTCAATAGGTCAGGACATTTCTCTTGGGTGTCTAAAAAACAGCTATTTAACTTCATAGCTTTAAAAATATTCAAAGAATTGATTGGCCTTTGTACCAATCTTTTAAAAATTCACATTATCCTTCAGCCATGGAAAATGTTAAGAAAAAAAATCTTAAAGTATGATTGCTGCTTGTTTCAGGCTGCACGCCCCCCTATGTCAATCTCTCTAAATAGTAATTTAATGCACCACATGTCCTCGTTCAATCATTGTATTCATTTCAGGGCAATGTTCAGTGAATATCTTTGTCTTTGAAACATAACATTTCCTTTCTGTAAACTAAAGCATTGGCAGTTATTGATTAGCTACAATGCGATAGCTGTACACAGAGAAAACACTATTTTGTCCCAGTAGTGCTTTTATTAAAAAAAATGTATTTCATTACGAGCAGGTAAAATGCAAGAAATAAATACAGAAAAATAAATAGGATACAATTAATCTTTTCCCACATAGTCAAGTAATAGATATTTATATGGTCAGTTGTACTTATGTTGTGATGGTGCAGGACTCATCCCAGCAGGAGGACATTGCACAGTGCACCTGCCATTGTAAAGTGCATGTTCAAGGGTGCCCTCTCAAAAATTAATACCATGAAGGAGAAGTCAGTAAAGCCAAAAGGGAAGTTAACATAAAACAGTGGAACACCTGATAGAAAAGGCCAATAAGAAAATTACATAACTGGCAGTGTTGGCCATAGATGCTACTAGAGTCAACTGGTGTATAATGAAAAGAGTCATACTAAAACACAAGCTAAGTGAGGACTTGATAACAATATTGCTGGACTGGAAGGGATGCCCAGTATCACAACTGCTATTTGTGATGGCCATAAAGCCATTGGTGCATTCGATTTGCAGACATAGGGGCATAAAAGGCATAGAGTTTGGGGAGACAAAACATATATTATCACTCTTTGTGGACGCTGACTCAAACAAGCCCTTTAGCCTCTATCCCACCAATTATATCAACACTAGAGAATTTAGTAGCATATCTGGATACAAGATTAACACCAACAAATCTAAAATAGTTGTGGTGCAGGCAGGTGAAGAACTGGAAAATAGACTCCAGGGCATTACACCATTCAGATCAATGGCTCCTCCCTACAGTGTCTGGGATACACCTCACTAAAACTACAGAGACCTCTGTAGCCTCCCTGGGCACCCTATGGGAGGCAGGGATGGCGACCATACGGGGCCTCGCTAAAGGGCAGCTAAAGATCCAGAGGCAGGCGCAAGTACAGGAGATATCATTCAAGGAAGCGCAGGCGCTCCGCTTGGAACAGCTACTCTCCACATCAGAGGATGCCGCCCAAGCCCGGCAGCTTGCCCCCTCGGGATGACATTAGACAGCTCTGCCTCTACGCAGCAAAGCTCCTTTGGAGGTCTTCAGTGGCGAGAATCTACAGGTGGGGGACAAAAATCACACGATCCTGCACAGGTTGGCCACATACCCCAGGGCGAATTGTATTTTCCCAGAGGTGGTTGACAAGGATGGAGCATCAATCGTGCCCCTCTGGCGATGGCTAATACCTTTGCGGCTTACTACCGGAGACTATATACAACGCAGGCCCCGAGCTGTCACTCCTCCTTGAGCGGGGTGGGGTACATCTCCCTAAACTAGAAATGGCAGCTCAGAAAGACTTGGATCGCCCCATTTCACGCATAGAAATCGATGAAGCAATCACCCTCACCTCCTCGGGTAAGACCCCGGGCCCCAATGGCCTTCCCCAGGACTATTATGCGGCATACCGAGACACGCTGGTGCTCCACTTGACCAGCTTATTCCTTGAAGCCGTGGAGAAAGGTTCCTTCCCGCAGGAAACAGACATCGCCACCATTGTGGTTCTCCCGAAATCCCAGCCCCCCTCTTGTAGATGCACGGACTATCATTCCATCTCCCTCCTCAACACCGAAATGAAGTTGTCTGCCACCATTCTGGCTCAACAATTGAAACCCTATTTAACCCTGCTGGTCCATCCAGACCAATGTGGGTTCAGGCCTCAGCAGAGAACCCGTCACTGCGTCTGGAGGCTGCAGCTGGCTTTGGCCCACCAGCATGTGCTTACCCCATACTTAGCACTCTTGTCCGTGGACTTCGAAAAAGCCTTTGATACGGTGAACTTGAAGTATTTGCAGGATGTGTTTGCCGAGATGGGGTTCAGATCTCAATTTAGATCACTGGCCCGTGTCCTGTATGCCCACCCGAGGGCACGAGTGCTGGTCAACGGGGTGCTATCAGAGGCAGTGTTGCCCCCTCTCCCCGTTGTTATGCGCCCTAGTGATGGAGCCCTTGGCTTCCCTGGTGCGTGCTGAGGAACACATTCATGGCTGGGAGTGGCCTAATACCGAAATGGACAAGATCGCATTATACGCGAACGATGTCCTGCTCTTCTTGGCTGACCCAGCCTCCTCAGGGCCATATTGTCTCCAGACCCTGCATTCTTTTGAGCAGGCCTCTGGCCTGCGACTAAACCATGGGAAATCAGTTTTGATCCCCCTGCATCTCTCGAGGGAATGCTTTGAGTGGCAATCCACCATACCACTCCGGCGACAATCCTTTCAATACTTGGGGATATGGATTACCCTCCTTCCCGAGTTGGGCTGGGCTCTTAATGTAACCCCGTTGGTTATGAAGGCCAAGGAAGAGCTCCTTAAATGGAAAGCGCAACCACTGAACCCCCTGGGGAGGGTGGCCCTGTTTAAAATGATGATCCCCCCCAGATTTCTTTATATCCTCCAAAATACCCTCTTCTGCTTTCCCAGGACTTGGTTCAGAGAACTGGACAGTTTAACTACCCGGTTTCTCTGGAGCGGTGGGAGGGCGTGCTTGACTCTGTCTACATGCCGGATTCCTTCCTTTGATGGGGTATAAGAATGACGCACTTATACCTCTGTTTCCTGGCCGTAAGGCTCCTGGTGGTCCACGATTGGTTCAATGGGGTTGGGCTAATCCAGCCTATAGGTTGGAGTTGAGTGAACTAGGTTTACCTAACATCCAGGCCATGATGTACGGAGGGCCCATCTCATTCTGGTGGCCCGAGGCAACGCAATCTGTGTTATTGGCCTGGAGGGCCTCGTTGCGTCAAACCGGATGGACGCAGAAACTGACCCAATGTACACCCCTTTGGCATGGGACCTGGCTCCGGGAGGTTAGCGGACCACAAGGTATTAAAACTTGGGATGTTATTGTCATCTCACAACTTGGGGATGTATGGGCTAAAGGCCATCTACTTACCTTCCAGGAGCTCCAAACTCGCTACTCCCTACAATCGTCCAAATTTTATAAACATTTGCCGATGAGACACATCCTCCATTCACACATCCCGGATGACATGAGGCCCCCCCCGAATACAGCCCCACTGAGGTCTAGACAATGATGGGGGACTTGGGTAACGGGGGGATCTCCCGTATTTACCACACTTTAGATAACAACACACCCGCCTCCTTAGATAAGTTGAGGGAACAATGGATGGAATGGGTGGGCCCACTCGATGAAGTGGATTGGCGCAATGCTTTCATGGTCCCCAAGATAGTCACTGTCTCTGCCAAACTCAAATTGATTCTGCTCTACTACCTGCATGCTGCGTATCTCACTCCCATGCTCCTTTTCCGAGCGGGCTAGCGCCCGGATGCGTCCTGCACGAGATGTGCCCACACTCCGGTTGACTTTTTCCATATGGTTTGATCGTGCCCCCGGTTGGAGCAATTCTGGGGGTCTATTAAGTCGGAACTTGCAGAGGTGTTGGGTTGGGAGGTTCCACATGACCCACGTCACTCACTGCTAGGAATCACAGACATGCTGGAGGGGTCCAGGAACGAAAAAGTTATTTTTTAATACAGCCTTGATCGTGGCCAAGCGGGACATAGCTGCGGCTTGGATAAGTCCCAAGCCACTTGATGTGGGGAGATGGCGCAGAGGGGTGGATTGGTGCGCGACCCAGGGGAAAGCCCTGCACATGGCTAAAGGGTGCGGCAAGAAGTACCGTACAGTGTGGGGGAAGTGGTTGGATGATGTTGAGGGTTTCGAGTAACCTGCCTCTATATTCTGCTTGTTTGGGGGTTGTGATTGGGGGTTGCATTGACCATGGGAATGCAATTCTCTTAATGACTTCTGTGTACTTGTTGATTTGTTCTATGTGTTCAAAACTAATAAAACTTGGTTATAAAAAAAAACTACAGAGACAACAAATGGAGCCAATCTCCCCCTGTCCCCTGTAGTAGAAGCCATCAAGAATGGGAAACCTATCCAACTAATAGAACAACAGCAACGAAAAATGTTGACAGTCATTGAAAAATTGGTTAAGACAATAAGGGACACAAAGTATGTAAACTTTATAAAATCCTGATAGAGTGTCCCACTATACACAAATGGAAATACATAGAAAAAATAGAGAAAAGACTTAGGTAATGACATAACTGGAGTGGTTGGGCTATTGGAGGGACACCACGTGATTTAAAACAAAATACATTCTGCACAGAGGAGCTAGGATTAAATAATGACATACTGCTACTTAACAACCTATAAACTTTTCAGGAAAGCCTTGGACAGATGCTGGAGACTGCGCAATGAGAGAGTAAGCCTGCACCCTACTGGAAGTAGATGTTGGTAGATACAGAAGAGATGGTAAGGTTTCCAACGCAAAAGGACATGGGAACCATGGTATTAAGTACAAAACCACGCATATGGGCAAATTAAATCAAAAGAGAATGGTCGCTTACATCCCAAATACTTCGGCCAGCATCACCTCTAATGTGGAAACACAAAACTGCCCCTAACTTAAACATATATGCCCACATGCATCAAAGTCAATTGCATTCGCAAACGGTGCGAATCGCTATT
Source organism: Lissotriton vulgaris (assembly GCF_964263255.1). Lineage (NCBI taxonomy): Eukaryota > Metazoa > Chordata > Amphibia > Caudata > Salamandridae > Lissotriton > Lissotriton vulgaris. The sequence goes on from NC_141699.1 coordinate 1,028,850,237, forward strand.
TTCGGCCGTTTGCGAATGCAATTGACTAATTTGGAATGCATCATGCATTTCGCAATTTTAGGAATCACAACCATGTTGCGATTTCTAAAATTGCGATTGCATTTAAGAAATCGCAATTTCAGATTTCTTAAATGCAATGCATGATCATTTTGTAATTGGGAATTCGCAATTTGGAAGTGGTAAATTAGCATGAAGTTGAACTTCATGCTAATTTACTGAAAACTTTCAAATATGCACTAATTGCATTTTTGAAAGTTTAAATTTACACACACACATGCCCTTGGGGCATGTGTGTGTGTACATTGCATTTAAAGTTACATTTTAGGGGTGCAGGGAGGGGTTCTTTGGACCCCCCCACTGCACGCTTGAAATTGCATTTACATTTTGCGAATCGCAATTTGAAATTCGCAAAATGTGAATGCCTTCCTATTCATTCCTATGGGCCTTTTGGCCCATAGGAATCAATGGGAAGGGTTTTCCTTAATTGCGATTCGCAAATTGTGAATCGCAATTAAGGAAAAATACAGAATCGCAAAAATTAATGTGATTTGTTCATGCATTGCCGTTTGCGATTTCTAAATTGCGATTCCTTAATTTTCGCAATTTAGGAATCGCAAAGGGTGCAATGATGCATGTGGCCGTTTGTATCTGAAACTGTGGGGTAAATGGTGATGGATAGATTTAGTAGTCGACTGATCAAAGACAGAGATGACTTGTCAGTTTTGCTACCTGTGTTAGATTATATGTACAGAGACTGTAGAGAGACAATCCTCCCTTGGGATTGAGAGCATTACATTTGATTGACTAGATACCTGAATCTGCTTGTGAATGATGCCAATTCATTGATGGAGTTGGTGAATGCAAGGAACGAGGAATGGGGGAAGAAATTAAGACATATAAAATTCAAGGAGTTATAAGTTAAATAACACAATGTTTAACTTTATTAAGCAAGCATTTCTAATTGTTTTTAAAGTTGAGGAAACAATGAAAAAGTTAGGCAACTTGTTGTTTTTTTCATAGGATAACCTAGCGCTTGCACTGTAAGAGATGGCTGGGTTTATATTCAATGGAGCTTCTTAAGGATCCTGTTGCCCGGAGGCTACACAGTCCTGGGCTGCAGACGTAAATATCAGGCTGTTGGCATGCACTGTTGCAGATACACTTTTACCATAGCTAGTGGTTAATTTGTAAAAAAAAAAAGTGCTGGGGCTTTCAACAGAAAGCAGCTTGGACCAGCCCATTTCACCTGTTAGCTCCGCCTAAAACAGAACCAAATGCTAACCATTACAGTGGGGAGAAGATGTGGCGTAATTGCCTGAGCTGCAGACTTTGGAGCTGGGGAACCAGGTTTGAGTCTCGGCGTCGGCTCAACATATTGTGATTCTGGGCAAATCACGTAATCTCCCCGTCAATTAATGTGTCCTTACCTGGTGCTCATGAAAAGCGCCGGTATTCATGATTAAGTGCTGGTGGTGAGTACCAGAAACTACAGGCTCAAATTAAGCACTGCCCATGGTGCAGAGCTAACATCTTGAGCACTTTAAATTAAGCATAGTTAGCTAAGGGCTTTAATATACAGATTAGGCACAGTACTTTACGGTGGGTCTGTACCTCACCGAGTGAAGTTCTTTAGCCTACTCTTTGGCAGTCCCCTCTCACCCTTGACTCTCAGTCCATGTGTCTCTGATTTAATGCCCTTCTAGTTCCACGTAAATAAGAATAGAATCCATAGTAACAGAATTTTATTGCAATGTCTTTCGAGACAAACTCTTGATGAAGACATCTGCCTAATGCCAATAACTCAGTAACACATACTCGTCAAGTTACTCTACTTCTGAAGTCAGATTTATTTTATTGAGTTGGAGTTAAAAGAGACCTCGCCCTCAAAACACATACTGACTGAGTTAAGCATCCAGACTCAGACACCTTGAAAATGGCTGTCTACAAATTGCTGCAGGTCACCTTCTCAACATCTTCTTCCCATTTTTCTTCCCATATGCTAAAACTCGAACTTCAATTTCTCTTGTGGATAGAATAAACTGCAAATGCACTGCCCAGTTCATGATAACTGAAATGCCTTCAATTACCGGAAGAAAATAAATACAGAGTAGATTTCTCTAGCTGAATTTCCAGTGGATAGTACTCGACTTTTAGTGTTTCCTTCAGCAATTGGAAGAGTTCCTATTGCCGCCAAGTTCTACACTAGGCTAGTGCTTAATTTGTGCCGGTGTCTGCAGGTGCTTGACACCAGCACTTAATTCCTAACACAGGCACTTTTCTTATAACAGTCTTTCACGTGGTGGAGCTGTCTGCCTATTCTTAGCAGAGGACGTCAGTTTAGCAATTTACTATACTTTCAAAAATAATAATAGTGTGTCCAGGCCATTGGTACTGCAACTGTGCAGCAGTGGTAATGGTTGATGCAAGCTGCAGTTGCATTCTAAGCGATATCTTGCACCCAGACACTTACATTTTCAAATTAAAGTCTGAACAAAGTACTTTGTTCTTCACATATACCAAATTAAACATCATTTGTTTCATTTAACACCTTTAAAAAACAACATGGATTTCTATAGATTTATAACCACTTATCAATGATGTGCCAAGAGTATTTTGACAATGTCTAACATACACAAGTTAGGGCCCTCTTCTCTCACTTCTGATTCCTTGACGCATGATTGGAATCAGAGCTAAGTCACATGGTAAAACCTATAGTAATTTCACCTCAATCCATTTAATAGTGTGTCTTTACTGTCATTAGCTTATTTGTGGTTGTTATAGATTAGCTTTCAGTAATTAGTTTCTTAATTTTACATTCCTTCAGAACCCTTATTCTTCCCTACCCACATCAGTCACAAATGCCCTAAAGCTATCCCTAGGTAGCATGTGCTGCTCTGTGAATCATGAACAAATAGCCACTTAGACATTACTGCATATCTGGATTTAAATATCTTCAGACTGTGTGTAGCTGGCTATGTCGCCTGGTATCTCAAAATTACAAAAAGAATGCACCTTAGATCTTGCTTTATCAATCGACAACCATATTCATTTTGACATAAATGAGATAAGGGCTCAGTACAATTTTGATTCACATCAACATGTATTTATTTCATTCCTATTAGTAATCCATGTATTTCTTATTTACAATAGGGTCATCATTTTTATTCCATAATATATATTTTTTCATTTTTTCTGCAAAACGTATACAAAAGGTGTTTTTGAAAACATTAAAACACACTAATCCTATCACTTACGTACACATACATGCCTCAATCTCCTGCATTCATCACACAGAGGGCATCACAAAGCTTAGTTGAAAAACTCAATTCTTATGGGTCTGGTCTGGAATAGACCTTGCTAGATCAAATCACTAATGGTGCTCAAAATTAAACTTTTCTTCTATTCTCATGAATGAAAGAATTCATACATCAAGTCATCATAGGAAGAATTCAATTTGCACAATCTATTCCTTAACAACGTTCTTGATTCTTCGTGTTTTTATGTTATTTACAAATGTGGCTTAGCCAATCTTCCTCCACATGTGTGAGCCAAAGCTCAAGTAAAGGTGTCTGGCTTTTCTGTTCTTTTGTTTGGAGGTGGATACTTTGGGGTGCACACTGTGACCTGGTTTGAGGAGTTGTATGTTAAATTAATGCAAATTAAGAAGCCCTGCATTTTAGTGCATATTTCTGAATGTGTGGCTAAGCAACATTTTATGTGATTGCAGGCTTTGGATGGTTTGTAGAGTCGTTAATGTGGCACTCCTGAGGAAGGCGTTTTTGCTGAAACACGCGTTGTGGAAGATTTGCTATGCCATATTTGGAAATAATAACATAAAAAACGAAGAATCAAGAACGTTGTAAAGGAATAAATTGTACAAATTGAATATTCCCTATGATGTTTTGATGTATGAATTGTTTCACTCATGAGAATAGAAGCAAAGTTTAATATTGAGCAACATTAATGATTTGATCTAGCAAGGTCTATTCCAGACCCATAAGAATTGAGTTTTTCAACTAACATTTGTGAAGACCTTTATCTGACGAATGCAGGCGATTCAGGCATGTATGTTTTCATAAGTGATTAGATGAGTGCGTTTTAATATGTGTTCCCAAAAATAACTGTAATCATTTTCCAGAAAAAAATAAAAAATATGTATGATGGAATGAAAATAATTACCCTATTGTAAATAAGAAATAAATGTATTACTACTAGTGATGAAATAAATACATGTTCATGTGAATCAAAATTGCACTGAGCTCTTATCACATTTCTGTCAAAATGAGGATGTTGTCTATTGATAATGTAAGTTCGGACGGTGTTCTTTTTGTAATTCTGAGCTTATGTTCCTTGCCCAGTCGACTTATTTCTAGCAAGGGGTCCTTCGTTTTAGCAATATGCCGCCTGGTATTACTACCTGCACACACTAACTGAATATGTATGTTATTACTAAACACCTAAATGTCTTCTTTCCCACAGGCCATCTAATACCTGTGAATCAGTTGTATACGCAAACATGAGGAGAGTACTTGGATTTGTTCTACCACCTCATAAAACCTATAACGTTATCCCTTAGCACACGTTTTTACAGACTTGGCCAGTGATTCTGTCTACTTCATAAAAATAATGTTAAAAGAACTATTCACCTATAACTCCAATTACCTCACTTTCTCGATCTGTTGGTTCAATTAGGTGATTGGTCCTATTTACAAAAACAGCTAATGGAGGACCCCACGCCTGACTTAGACCCATGGGTATAAATGATCCTGTAGCAAAAATCATCACAGAGATTATCCTACAGAATCTGTTAGGCTTGATCGAAACCATAAAATTGATTTCAATTTGGCTGGGGCTTTCACCTCTGGTCTTTTAACCATGGACCAGGATGTTGTTTAAACACCCTGATTGAGACATATGCGACAAACTATTTGCTACACTTTGATTATTCATCTTCCTGCAATGTATTTATCACAGAATGACTATGGAATAAACTGAAGATACCAGTGTGTCACTGAGCCTTGGGTTACTCAGGAAAAGTTTAAGATGTTATTAAAAAAATGTTGTTTATTGGCTTCATATTTTAACATATGTCAATTTTGTTCCTACAATCGTACTGTCAATCACGAGGTAGATACATGAAATAAGCCACATGAAAAACATCCATTATTATAATATGCCAGTGATTCAGTACTCCTTAAGAGAATAAGCAAAGCTCTGAAGATAACAAGTCTGAAGGATCCATATTACGGGGGAGCAAGTAATATAGACAAATTTTACATCAACAAGACATACCAGTCACAGTCATAAGAAGATCAACTTAAAGTTAGGAATAGATGTCAAAAGGACCTGGCCAAACAATTTGATAGTGGACATTGTCCAGAATATGTCACCACAAGAAAGATGTATCAATGAACTTGCAAGTAGGATTAATATATTGTAAATGTAAGCAGCACACATCATAGAAATTAGGTAATTTACAAATTTGCCTGGTTGTGACTTCAGGGTGCCGTCAGATGCAGGAATCCAATAGCCTCGGGGGTCTCTGGCCTCTTTGTCAAATGATTCATTTAATGCATCAGTACCCACAATAAGGAGTTGTAAACCTGGCTAAGTTAATTGTACTTGGACTTGTAAAATAGTTTAGCAATTTACCACACTGAATTGAAAATTCTCTAATATGTTCCAATTTTCCATGAAGAAAAAAGACTTGATTAACTAGGCCACCTCAGAAAATGTATCAGTAACAGGCAGATAATGTGTCCTGTACATGTTGCAATTTATAGGAGAGTGTTATGAACTCAACTGCGATTGCTCAGACATTTGGCCACCATCAACATCCTGTGCATCTCTATCTGAGCAGCATGTCCCGGATTAACAGAAATTCTGCTCAAGCTGTTCATCTCAATCCTTGCCTGTGGAGATCGAGTCCACATGGACACCGTAAGAGTCTACGGACATCCAATCTGTCACAATGTACTTCAGGGATCCATACCCTCCCTGTTGGCTTAAATCATTATGTGGAATCTCTTGTACCATTACTCATCCAACACAGAATCGCATCCACCAGTACACAGATGATGCACAATTCTATCTGAAGGTGTCATCAACTATGAGCATCTAGTATCTCACACACAAAGGCTGATTCTCCTTCACTAAGTACATGTCTAAAATGTATATCAAAAAAAGTTTGACAAAATTAAACTCCTATTAACACCAACCAAAACATATCTAATTTTGTAATGCCTTGGTGTTATGACACTATACCACCTCACCCCTTAAGTATCCAAAGAGGCTAAAAAATGGTTTCGCCATTGATAATGAACGCACTTTAGAGATTTTGGCGCCCTGTGCGACAATCATGACCACCTCCTCGGATTCCCTCACAACCACCGGGCAAAAGGGCCTTCATCTCTCCATTTGCCCTCTCTTACATACATTTCATTTGCTTTAAAGCACTAGTAAATGCTGGTTTTACGAATAAGATGGCATATTTAACCAAAAAAATCTTTTCGGCAACATTAGGAATAGGTAATGAAAGACTGGGAGGGAAGGGGGCTGAACTTCCTAACCGATTTTATGCAGCTTGCATGCAGCTCTTTGATGACAGTTCGTAACAGTCACTGTTCTATATTAGGGTTGTATCGGCGGTAACGAAAGGATCTCTGTGACAAAAGTAGTAACCCACTCAGCTATCCACATAAAAAACAGATGTGCTCTTCACAGGTACTCTTTCATTGCAGAAGGCATACTAACCCATGTGTGCTGCATTATGGCGAGTCAAAACTGGTACTAAACAAATCTCTGATCTCTCTGTCTAGCAGAAACATTAATCATATGAACTATTTTCACATTTTTAATGCTGTCTGAAAACTGAACGCACAAGGAACTCTACTGCAGGTGTTTTTAAATCGTAAGTTATTGCTAAACACAGCACTCCCCCCTCCCTGAGGTCAGCACCCCCTCCCCAGGTCAGCGCCCAGTGCGGCCGCACCGGTCGCACTGCCTTAAAGTCGGCCCCTATACTGAACCTTCTCTTTCGCTTCTTATGTCACCAAGAAAATGTTAGCGTTCTGCAATTCAAGCTCTCTGATTCACAGGAATGTCATTTCTCTCTGAAGGAGAAGCGTGGAACTTCTTGCAAGCTCTGGTCACATTCCATCTTGTTAGTGCTAATGCCTTACTGGCAGCATTCCCAACCCCTCACTGGTTCCTTGAAACCCTTATCTGTGTCACAGTCAACTTTGTTAAATGTTGGGAGAAACATAAGCCCATCAGTCAACCCCTAATAAACTTGCACTGGCTGTCCTAAAAGAAGCAAGCCTGGTTTAAACCTTAATGCATCAATTATATTCAAGTTGCCACTAATGTCCGCCTATCTGGCTAAAATGTGACACAGATTGCAAAGAAAATGTCACACTCCAAAACAAGAGGTAAAAAAAACAAAAAAGACGAAGAGACCTTCTCCTATATGTCAAGGACCTAGAACCACACTCCGTTCTACCCCCGTCCGACTTTTAGTCACATATACTACGAAACGTGCATGAGCTGACCTGCCAGTATGCTTCCGCCAGCCAAATATGCAGACAGCTATTACTGACTCACTGCTTAACATTTCAAACAGAGACGATGCATAATCCACGCATCTAACTTGTGCTGTCTTGAGTGGGCTTCAGGTAAGCTTTCCTTATGGATTTCTTCTATTCCCAGTCAATGAAAGCCCATGTTTTCACTTTTGTTACTGTTTGAAGTGATGCACAAATACTTTACACATTGCGTCTAAGTTAACCCCTTCGACGCTGATGACGAGCTGGGCTCGTCATGGCGTAGCCTCCTCGCACGCTGATGACGAGCCCAGCTCGTCACGTATAGTGCGTTTCCGCAAAACCCAGCGTGCGAGCGGAATTCCGCTAGCGCGCATGGTGTTAAGCCTGACTATTCTGTGCCAAGCTACCCGAGGGTTGAGCACAGGATAATTTAGAGCTGGCTTGGGCCTCACCCTGACAAGGATTGTGGCTGCTACTTGAGTAGGGTTTCACCCCTCTCAACCATTGGCCAATTTCTTACAGAAGGTATGTTGTATATAACCTTATGGCATAATTTCTCTGAAGGCCAAGGTAGTGGTTCCAGCTAGACATCAAAATAGCTTGAGATAAGAACACAGTCCACAAATGTAGACCATTCTGCATCATTCAGAGGGTTTTCTGATGTATTGATAGCAGGAGGTTGCTTATGTGCTGACAGTGGACGTGCATATATATTCATTATACAAACTTAAACCCTGCCTTGGTCTGAATGCCTTAATACTGCACATGTAGACTCTGCGTTGGCAGTACCATGACTCCTACCTCCTACCCTCTCTATGACCAGCTGGGTTGGCATGTAGAAATACCAATGGATGTACACACACATTTAAAAGGAGATAATCTGCTTGGGAAACACTGGTATTTGTTGCACAGCACACAACTAGTAGTTATGTATGAGTCTTGCAAAAATACTAGTACGGGTGCTGGCATGTAAATTGGGGTTTTGTGGCAGACAGAGAGCATAGATATGGGTTGGTTTCGTTTTCAGTTGTCTGCTAAAATACAAATTCTCAAGAGAAAATAAAAATTATACTGCCACCACCTCTGGCTTCTACTTCCACCTTTGATGAGATTTACAGTGCTTAAATGCCAATAAAATAACATTGCTCGAATTTTGTTTGTGTGTGTATTGGATTCTTTTGCAATATTTCTTATTCATCTCTTTAAATCTAAGTTCACACCTCAAGGTGATGATCTTGGCTTCACAGTACTGCCCTAACCCCCATCGTGGTGACAACCCCGGTACAAGGCAACACAGTCTGAACTCTCTAATTGACTTTCAAGTTGTGATCAGTCATATTACAGAGATAAATGTATTTTATTTTTCTTAACATCTCTAGTGATCTAAGAATCTACTTTATTCTGCTTCTCTCTGGGTTACTTTCCCTTGGGTATAATCTTTGTAATATTAGAGGTCTTATTGCAAAGTTGACTTTGCCGCTCAGGGTAGTAAACACAAACTCTCCACAGAGTCTGTGGATCTTAAGAAGGTAGGATTCCTCCAGAGCTGCAGGCTCTTGGGTTTAACTTCACTCTTGAGGGCTTCCCCTTTGAATGCACAAGTGGCAGCTAGGGGTCTTCTCAGAAAAGAACCAGGTACTCTGCCTTTCTACCGGGGCAACGTGCCCATCTTGTCTGCACATTCATCGCCAAGATACCCTTCAAGAAGTCTTCAATGGAACCTTCCATGAAAAGCAGAGGCCTCTCATTTCTGAGGTAGCTTGATAAAAAAAGCAGCTTTCAAGGTGGAAACAATGTTAATATTCTTAATAGCATAATTGGCACACTTACCACAATTCTATCAGAGAACCCTCTGCTCCACAGCTCAAGGCACATTGTTTTGCTAAATTTAGAATGATAGAGATCACACGTTGTTCTGAAGGAGTACTGTTAGTGGAATGGAAGTTGGAACATCAAATATAGAATATATTAAAACATTTGCAAAGGGTTCTTTCAACACTCTTTTCTCCGATCTACGCCGAAGCGCACCTACAAGATCACTGAGAAATGTTTTACCAGCCATCTGGTCATCACCCCAGACCACAAAACATTTTACACATTGGCCACACTATAAACCCACAGTCCATTCATCTTACACTGATCTTATGGATAATCATAAAATATTCTATCCTACAGTCTTCTTCACTCCCAGCTCAAGGGCAATACTCCTTAGCACACGCAAATTACAATGTTGCTTATATATGCCAGTGTTTCCACCAATTGTCACAATATAGTAAAGATGAGTTCTTGTTCTTGTAATTCAGTTTCAAATGTATTCCTGTTCACTGGAAACTCTCACACAGCCGACACGTGTTTCGTCGTAAATGGGAATGCAACCCACGACTTTTTCAAGGCTATTTCCAGATCTGTTCTCTCGTTAGTGTAATGCGGTGATAATTCCACTCGAGCGGACATGCTGCGATTGAACGGGGGTCTCCAAGAAACTACTTGTACTGGCGAGAGCCACCTTGACCATATTGGAGCCATAATTAGGCAAATAATTCACCTGGAGAAAACACAACGGATGACCCCCGTAGAGCCCATATGCGGGTTGGAATTATCACTGCATTACCCTAACGAGAGAACAGATCTGGAAATAGCCTTGAAAAAGTTGTGGGTTACATTCCCATTTACGATTAAACATGTGTCGGCTGTGTGAGAGTTTCCAGTGAACACGAATAAATTTGAAACTGAATTACAAGAACAAGAACTCATCTTTACTATATTGTGACAATTGGTGGAAACACTGGCATATATAAGCAACATTGTAATTTACGTGTGCTAAGGAGTATTGAAGTTTTGAGGCAGTAGCCGAATTTTGGGGGGAAAAAAGTGGTTCCTTCCACCTTGTAGCACTGTCGAATAGTTCAGTACCCAATATACTGTGATACTTTCTAAGTGGCGCCAAGTAACCTATATCAAACCACTATCAGTCCATTCAACCCGCTCAAGGGCAGCTACACATGGTACAATAAGTGTGCACCATCATGCACTACACCAAAACACTTCCTACATAGGCCACACTATAAAAACCAGAATGCACAATGATGTTTATGGGTGCACCACTCTATCGCTCACTACTCCACGCCACTAAAAGCTAGAGCGCCGCAATTTGTGACAAAGTAAGGGCAACCATGTGGCCACCACAAGTGACACCAAAATAGTTCCAACATAACCCACTCCCTAAACCCACTGTCTTCCAACCAAGCAGGACCCACTGAGTAGCATGTGACCTGTCCATCGAAAAGTGCTTTGAAGCCTAGGCACGGGTGTGAGGCACTACATACCTGACTCTGTCTGCTTTGCTCTCTCCTGTCTACCTTTCCCCCACTTCCTTCCATTCCTCATTGGAGGTGTGTCTTGGATATGCTACGAGCTAATATCTTATATTATTGTGTAAGATCACGTTTTTCTCCTAAGCATATACTGGTAATTGCAACTGTAACTGATGTAACCATGCAACAATGTTTCGAAACAATGCCCTTTCCCATGTAAAGCGCTCTGATACCCCCGGGTCTAGCCAGCGCTATAATAAAACTTTTCAAATAAATGCAAAATACAATGCAATACGCGTTTGGGTGGAGGAGAATAATATGAAAAATAGATGAAAGACAAACAAATATTTGTAAGCACCACTTCTTAAAGAAACTTTCGTATTTTTGCCTAAAAGTCATATCTAAAACATTTCGTGACAGCTGATTTCCAAATATTTAAAAAAAACAAAGAGCTGTTCTTACCTGAGAGGGTGGCGAACTGCTTGTGAAGCTGTTCTATAATGTCCACTGCCACCAGAGGCCTGATCTCCTGCTGCATGATTTCATCTGTGGAGAAAGGAAAAGGGGCCCAGTGAATACCAGAGATGCTTCAGAAGTGAAAGCAAAGAAACACACGCTGCCCCAGCGCGGTGCACCACAAAGGAGGCCCTCAGAGGCTGACAGGGCCCGGCGCGCGCGGTGTGTTAGCGCGTGACTCGCGAGAGGAAGGCTCTGACGCGGGGGGGGGAAACCCGTGCACGCGCCCTACTGTAGTGCTTTCTGCGCCGGGCAATGTTTCCAAATTAAACATGGGCTGTGCATTTTATAAAGCGTGTCATAAATGTATGCATTCATAAATCATTCTTCTGGTTCGTGTACCGAATTCTCCAGACTGTTGGCCACGTGCCCCTTCAGAGCCTGGCCTCTTACAACGGTCTGCAGAAAACTGCCCAGTTCAATTGTCATTTTTTTAAACCCTGCGCACTTTCTGTGCCTTTTTATGTTTCTACCCAAAAAAGGGGAAATGGGATGTGAGAAACAATGGAATATTATTATTTTGGTAGCGAAGCTGGCGCCTTTGAAGCGCAGAATGAAAGGAAGCCAGGCACAGCTGTAGGTGCAGACACAAAGAGGGGGGCCAGCTTTATTGGGGGGGGTGGGGGGGCGAACTCCAATCTGTCCTGCCGTCGAGTGAACTCGCGCCGACCCGGCTGTGTGTCAGATCTTGTAAATAATGCAAGCGGATGTCTGGAAGCGGCTCCAACGCGCCTCTGCGTGAAATGCGCGCGTGGTTATAATGTCTGCGACACAAGCTCTGTTGGCATCAGGAGGCTACCACACCCGCACACACAAAGGCCAGTTTATCATTAAAACTAGCATCACCTGAAAGATGTGGGGGCCCTCTGAAGTGAACGCATCCTCCTATTGGGTATTGGCTGAGATGGCGCTAGCTCCGTGTCTAATGCACATAGTTTTACAACCGGAATGCGTTGTACTGTGTCATGTTTTCTATCCCATTTGTTTGTGCATAAAATCAATAAAATGCCTAATTATTTGAAACAAGCATTACCATGCCTCTGGTCTGTAGTGTATTTGGTGGAGAGGCCCCACGAAATGGTAAGGTGAATAGGATCATTTATTTTTTAAGAACCCGTCGCGTGGGCGGCAGAGCTCACGATAATAAATAACGTTCTGTCAGGTAGTTACCCTCCACCTGAGATCCCAACTGTCACTTCAAACTCCCTCAGAACGTTTCCTCCCGAACATTCCATTCACCTCAACGGAAACAGTCACCACAGGCGCGCACGCAGGCACATACACGCATGCACGCTGCAGGTTTGTTAATGCCCTGTCCAACTGTCCAAGTATTGACAAGCCCCATATGACCACCAAGGTGGCCTTCGGAGTCCTCCATTTGTCGGAGATGTGGTTATGGCCTTCTTTCTTTTTTCCTCCCTATGAAAGACGTGCTTATGTGCAGGGCACAAGTCCTAAAAAAAGAAGTGGGGGGGGGGGTGGGTTGGGGGGCTGACGTCACGAAAGTTGGCTTGCACCATCAGACTCATTGCCTCCCCTCACTCACCCCATGGATGCAATTGCATCAGAGAAGCCAGCGCGTGAGCAGCGTTCTGAATGAGCTCCAATCTCGCCCCAGAGAGGCCCAAGAGTGAATGTGTTGCTCCATTTGTTCCAGTTATCGAGCTTCCGGTAAAATAAGTGGGGGACGCCGTCCACCTGCGTGGTACCCCGACTCGAGCCCTGCTTATGTATCACTGCTGTGCCTGGTGGCTTCAAAGTGAGCCGCTAGTCATTTCCCATTGATAAGCTCTCCTTTCTTTAATGGCTATGTCAACAGGCAGGAGGCAACCATACGGCTTTCACTGATTGTATTTATGTATTATTGGAAGACTTCTGTAGAGCGCCAACACATCACCCTCTTCCAGGGCTTTAAGTGGGATGGAAAAACTTGGGGGGGGTCTCTCAAATAGGCTACGGCTAACCCAACATGTGCAGTTTAGGCCTTAAACATAAGTTCTGTGAAGGTGCCAGGGGGGAATACTGCACGGCATCCCTGGTCTCCTTTGGAGCTCTGGGTTTACATGACCTGACAAATCCTTGTGTTGCTCTCATGCAGTTTTTAACATAAAACGCATGAAAGCCAGTGGCGACTCCTTCACTAAGGTGGATCCAGTTCGTGTTCCAGTCTTATTTTTTGGCCGATATGTTTAGTCATTTGCTGGCAGTAGAGTCCCACGTGTGCAGATGCAAATTGCAATGTTGCTGGTGCAAGGAGAAATGCTCTACAAGTTAATACATTTTACTTGACAGGTCAAATATTTTCAAGGCTCGGCTAGTGCAGGGGCAGAGACAGCAGTGATGGCTTCTCTGCTATGGCCGAGGAGCGTTGCCCCAGTGCTTTTGAGCAGTGAAAAGTGAAGGAAATATAAAATGATAATAACTTTAAGTTATCATCCTTTTATGTTTCCTTTGCAGGCAGGCGGTTGGGTGGGGCTGCTCTGCTTCCGGAGCAGGGCAAGGGAAGAGTGGTTTGCCCACTCCTAAGTGCGCAATGACTGCTTGGTTGGGCCTCTGCATTGCAGCAATGTGATTGGTCAAGGGAGCCTGGGTGCCTACAATTGACAACGCTGAAATGCAGTGTTGTGATTGTTCAGGGGAGCCAGGCTGTTCTTCTTGGCTTCCTGTCTGACGAGGAGAGCAGGAGCAGTGACGTGGGACCCGGCGGCAAGGTGAGTGAATGAATATATATATATATTTTTTTTCCATTGCGCAACCTCAGCGCCCCCCTCACTCTCCCCTTCCCAGCTCTCACCACGCCACCCGGGGGTCATGTCGGCTGCCACTGAGAGACTGGCATCTATAAATTACCTACATTTCCAATCCTGACCTGACATAGGTCAAATTTTCCAATTATATCACATAGCATAACTATTTGCACTGCATCTAGTTATTGATGTACTGGCCGTATTTTTTGTGTTACTTAGAGCCGGTTCAAGACCATTTCCTTTGACTGACCAGCCGCAATTCATGAGCTGACGAACAATTAGGTTCTCCTTTGTTACGCAGTCCTGATGAAGACCCCATTCTAAGGCCGGATTCACCTTGATCTCCCCAGGGGTCGAAACGTTGACAAATACTACCACACAAGCCCCAACAACTGAGAACCTCTATCAGTGTCCATATTATGCTATGTGATATAATTGGAACATTTGACCTATGTCAGGCCAGGATTGGTCTCACTATGTGAATTTGATGTATTTATGCCACACCATCTTTACCTTGTCCTTCCTCACACAATCATTCTGACCCTTAAAACCCCGTCCTTTTCCCCAGCACTAGAGCACCTTTCTCAATAAGTGATTTGATTGATTGGAGATGGGAGAGCAACTGCGTTGCCAAACCAAAAAGTAAATTTTTGCTGAAAAATAAAATTGCATTCAGTGCAGATCAACTTACAGTGGTAGTGTGAATGCTGCTCTTTATTTCTTTTTGCTTTCAAAAAATGTTGCTACTGTGACCATTTGCTTATAATACTGTAAGTTTAATCCGGGTCTGGTAGCATTTCGGGTATCCCCTTTGGCATATAACACTAGATTCAAGCTAGCCTGGCTGATGAGGGGTGATACCCCAAAACCGGTCCCAGGATGCTTGTTTCTGGTCCAGGGAGGATCTGGCTTGGCAGTTCGGGGTGGATGGTTCCCAGGGGGGACAGGGTCAAGACTGATTTGTATGTGGCTGGATCTAAACTGAGGTGGCATGGTGAGCAAAAGACAATGGATTTAACCCAGATCTCTTGACTGGGGGATGATTGTTTTGATTTATTCCGCTCTCTGTCCATCAATTGTGTGTCTTTAATTTTCTAAAAGTGGCATTTTCAAAATTGTGACTTAAAATCTGACTTTACCATTAAAGGTTTTAAATTACAATTCTTTAGAGACCAAACTCGACACTCTTACCTGCTCCGTATTGAAAGCTATCGCTTATCAAAAGTAGTAAGGTAACTCAATAATATCCTATAGAAGAGGCAGGCCTTGCAGTAGTGAAAAACAAATGGAAGAATTTCTCATTACGAGGACATGCAAAATATAAAAGTATATGTCCAACTTTTTAAATACACTACACTCTCCCCGATGGGCGGCTTAGACCCACCCTAGGGGTGACTAAAATGTATTAAAAATAAACGTTTAGGCCTGGCAAAAGGTTTATTTTCAACTATGGGGATACTCACGCATGCTGTGTTATATCTTTTAATCAGTTTAAACGTTTTTTATGGTGCAAGATGTCTTCTGACGCGAGCAGACACCATTTGACCCCGCGGATACAAATGATGAACATGTTATATTCTGTCTGCAATTACGTGTAAGACATACGCTCACCGTGAAGCAAGTCCCGGATGAAGGGCGCAGCCCGAAATGCGTTGGGCAAATTGATGGATACAAATGTTGGAAGTCAAATGACTAGAATGGACAAACAAAATCAGATTAAGATTCACTAAATGGATAACAAATAAAAATAAAGGTCAAATTGATTTCCTTAAACAAGTGAAGAATTTATTCCACCGGTACAGCACAAATCAACAAAATGTTTATTCTGCTAGGCTGAAATGGCAATTTAAAACCACAAACACAGGCTGCAATGGCAGGCCTGAGACATATTTAAAGGGCTACCTAAGTGGGTGCCACTAGTAGCATTTAATTTACAGGTCATGGGTAAATGTAGTACCACTTTACTAGGGACTTAGAGGTAAATAACATATATTAATTAGGTGTAAGTCAGTTTTACCATGTTTAAATGAGAGAGCACAAGTCTTTTAGCACTGGTTAGCAGTTGAATGTGCGCAGAGTCTTAAAAGCCAACAAAAACAGTTTCAGAAAGCAGAAGGGGGAAGGTAAAAGGTTTGGGGATGACCCTGCGAGAGGGCCAAGTCCAACATGCATAATCTCGCATAACCTTCTTGAAATTTTGTGCAATTACACAAAAGCAAATTACCCCTACTCTGGAGTAACCACAAGACAGAATACGCTCTACAAAGCAGCAAGTGGTGCATAGTCAAGGGATCAATGAAATGTACTGAAAACTAATGAGAGCAGAAATAACGAGTATGGGTCAACACACAGCAAGGCTGAAATCCTGTTGCGTTGGTGCAAGACCATTTCCTCATTAGAACAGACAGTGAAAGCTAACCCCTACATAGATACAGCAGGTGGAAAATTACCATCCTTCTGTGAGTACAGGTTCTTCAGGTAGCACTGTAATTAAAAGCCACAGGTGGAAAACATAATTTCTTGATTCCAAGTAGCAAGGAAATACATCTTGAGTAATAATTGACTGCCATCCAGAAATAACAGAGCGAGTTTCAGGAGCAGTGACAGCAGTGTGCAGTAAAAAAAAAGTACTAATTTATCATAAATAGCGTGTGTAGTGGCTATACCTACCAAAGCTTCAAGTATCAGCAGCTGGTAATAGTTTTGGAACTTTTTAGAACCGTGCGAGAGTTAATGTTGTCAAACATGGCATAAACTTTTATCACTACAGCACACACACTCATGTAGTCTTGATCCTCACTCCTGATTTACAAATTGATCCGAGTGTCAGCCGCTCTGGCCTCTCCGCAGTTAACAGCTTTAATAACACTGAATGGCTGCACCTCAATGGAAGGACAACATAGACTTTGATTTAGAATCTTGGCGGGTAGGTACTCCATCACAAACGGGACGAATATCCCATCTGCCCTATTACAAGTGGATTTCATCCTAATACACCTTTAATAATGTGGAAGTAATACCCGTCACATATGTGACTGAGTACCTGTTCACCCAAAATATAAATCGGTCCCATCAATTCTCCCTAAAATAAATATTACATAAACCCTGAGAACTATGGAAACAGATTTCAATTTCTAGGAATCCCATTACCCAAGCGGAGAAGGTAAAACACTTAGAGTAATTGTTGACTTCGTCATGTCTATGAAACATCAAACAAATGTTACAGTTTTGTCCTTGAACTATGATATCAAATTTCTAATATGGATTTTGTCATTCCTATTGAAAGAGCACAGAACCAAGGTAGCGTGAGTACTGTACTAAGTATGTGATTATGGTGATCTTATTTTCAACGGTACACATTACCATGTTGGACACTCATTTCCTGTAATGCAGAAATATATGGTAATTCTTAGGCTTGGTGACTGGGAGTGCGACAGGTGATCCATAACACATGTACTGATACAATGTACTGATTACGCGGCCAGAGGCAACAACCTATTCCACCCTTCTCCAACTCATCATGACCAACAGAAGTCAATAAAAACATTGTGCCATTCTCCCCAGAAGACCCGACGGGCATACATTAGTCACTCGAAGGCACCCCCTACAAGAAACTATTCCATATGTCCTCAGGATGGCCCCAATCTACTAAAAACTCAAATACTGATCAAGACAATGTCAATTATAATCCTATCATGTACCTTACCTTCCTGAGAAAGGTAATGGAAAAGGCTGTCGCCACCAGTTTCATGACAAAATCAGAATCAATGACTGCCGGCAGAATGTTGTAAATATGATTGTACTTTGTTTGTTTTGGGGTGTCTGTCTTCTATGTTTTTAGTAGTTACAATACTGTGTTGATTCTGTTCTGACTGTGACCTGGCTAATATTTTAATGGTGGTCAGTTGGAGCCGAGCTAGATGGTGAGAGGCTCGTTTGTTCCTGTGCTGCAATAAACTCTTAAATCCTCACAAGAAGTCCATGCTTGTTTCCTGACTTCTAATGTACTACAATTTGGCGACAAGAAAAGTTATTGATCTCATCAAGTTGGGGGCCAGAAGAGAGAGTACTGTTGAGCCTTCTGTTCGACCTTTTATCAAGGTGTTGGATGATTTGTCTCTTTTGAATGATGTTGAGTTGATGAGGGGTGATAGATTTGTTCCTCCTTATTCTTTAAGACACAGACTACTTACTCTGGCTCAAGAAATTTTTTGGTGGCCATCCATTGATGTAGATACTGTTGATTGTGTTGAAAAGTGTAGCTTTTTCAAAGAGGGGGAGAAAAGACTAAAAATTGTGGGCACCCAAAATGATGGTGGAATTTCCTTTCTTAAACAACCATGGCATAGTATTTGCTTGGACTTTATAGGTCCAATGGATGAATAACCGGTTAATCAACGATTTGGAATAGTTGTTGTAGATTGTTTTTCTAAATGGTTAATTGTCAGTTTTGTTAAGGAGATTACTACTGATTCCACTATCAATTTTCTAAAGAGTTTTTTCAGTAGTGAAGGTTTCCCCTCTGTAATGATAACTGACAATGGTACACAACTGACGTCAAATAAGATGCGATTGTTTTTAGAGAGTTGTGGAATAACTCATCATCGGACCAGTCTGTATAATCCACAGGGAAATGGCATATGTGAGAGGGTTAATAGACTAGTAAAGGGTATTATTCAAATGACATGTGCGCTAGGATGTTTTTCTGATGATCGAGTACAAGAGATGGTGTGGGCCTATCGCTCCACTTCGCACAAGCAAGATCTCAAAACTCCTTTTGAATTGATGAGAGGTAGACCTCCCAATTCAAAATGAACACCCTCTTGGTTAAAGAATGTTAATGAAAAGTGTTATTCTCAGGAAATTGCTGACAAGATTCCTTTACCTATTGCTGTTGGTGATCTTGTCAAAAATAAACCTGGTAGAATATCTAAAGGACTTTCCAAGTTTAGAGGTCCTTTTTCTGTAAAACAAGTCTTTCCCCATTATTTACTTTTGGAAAATGGGGAAAAATGGAATTATCGCAGAGTTGCTCTATATCGCAAACACTCTAGTGCTAATTCCAATGATGTCAGGTCTGATTCTTGTTCAAGCAGTAGTGGTTATATGTTGTCTACCTATAGCAATCCTAATTCATCTGCTTTACCTGATATGAGGAGGGAAGAGGGTGGTGGTGATGCTTCTTGTTCTGGAAGTATACATGTTCAAAGTTTCCCTCCTGATATTTACAATGATTCTACCAACAACAGTGTGAGGAGTTCTCATACTCGTCGTCCACCTGTATATCTTGATGATTATATTTGCTAATCTATTTGTTTATTAATTCTCTTTTGTTTTTTAATTCAAGGGAGGGAGATGTGTTGTAAATATGATTGTACTTTGTTTGTTTTGGGGTGTCGGTCTTCTATGTTTTTAGTAGTTAGAATACTGTGTTGATTCTGTTCTGACTGTGACCTGGCTAATATTCTAATGGTGGTCAGTTGGAGCCGAGCTAGATGGTGAGAGGCTTGTTTGTTCCTGTGCTGCAATAAACTCTTTAATCCTCACAAGAAGTCTATGCTTGTTTCCTGACTTCTAATGTACTACACAGAACTAACAATCTGACTTCAGACACTAATACTACACAGAGAAAGAAACCTTCCAAATATTTATACAATGCCCTTGAAATCACCAATCACATTACCCAGCATATGAACAATACCCAGCTCTACCTGAAGATCACCTCTAACCATGGCAACACCAAATTGAATAATTCTCTTGCCCCCACCCACGGGCACATCTCAAAGTGGGCCCTCCCAGGATGGCGTTCGCTCACATCATCAACACTAGCATATAACCCCAGACGCAGAACTAGCTCGACAAGTTGAACCCCAATGGTCCAGTATTCATCTCATGAACAGCGCCTAATCATTTACTTTCCCCATTGATTCTAATCTCAGCTTCAAAATCCACACTGTACATAAGAAAAAGACAACCTGGCATCAACTGTCCATACACTACAGAGTGAAGACATTCCTCCAAGACGGTGGGAAAACCCAATATACCCTTGCGGGCTTGGGCAATGCTAATAGTGTTAGGTGTAAGGTGCCTACAAGGGATTTTTTTCAAACAATGAATTACTTTCAGATTAGAATTACTAGGTTCCAATATCTCCACATTTTGAAACAATCTGATTGAATTTCGCTACAGCCTTGATCAAATTCTACCGTTCTGGCAGTTAATGCAATGAAGATCTATTAAAAAAATAATAAAAATAAACACAGGATAATCTTTTGAAAAATATTTTCTTATTTATATTTCATCAATTCATAGGGTACATTTCAACAATTCAAGTTGATTTCAATGCTTACAAAAGAACAAGGAATTTAACACTTCATCCTGTGATTCATCTGAAAAAAAGTCCAATCCAAATAAAAACAGAAAGTGACATATATCTTTCTTAAGTAAAACAGTCACTTAAAAATACATTGAAACGTGGAGAAATGGACTGTGTAATCGACGTTTCGGTCTTCTATTGTTTTACTCCTTTAGAACATCTTCAAGACAACAAAGTTTGCATATAGCAGTGACCCTTTATGTTTTATAGTCCAGCTTTTTTGACCTTGGCAGTGTTGTATACGGTCCCGAGACACTCTTTGAAGGTCCTGGTCTTTTTCTGATATTTTTTGTCCCCAGGACAAGAAAGACGTTATTAAGCATGGGCGAATTTTGTGAATTCGCGATCCGCGAATTTGCGGATTTGCGAATTCGCAATCCGCAAAATTCGCGAATTTGAGGATTTTTGTTTTTTTGCGTGTTCGCTGGTTTTTTTGCGTGTTCGCGGGGTTTTTTGCATGTTTGCTGGAATGTTTGCGCCTTCGCGAGCCGCTTGCATAGCGAAGTTACCCATGCAGCCGTTTATGGGAGAGAGAGATAGATAGATAGATAGATAGAAAGAGAGAGAAAGAGAGGGAAAGAGAGAGGGAGAGAGAGAACGAGAGAAAGAAAGAGAGGCCGGATCTCTGAAGGGCCAGATTCCTGAGTTGCCTCTACAGAACATACAGCTTTTTATTTTTAGCAAAATGCATATGAAAATTGTGCTGTAAAGGTCTCTTTTAGTTTAACCCCTCCTGACAACTCAAAATGGGTGTATTTGCCATCCTCTCCCTTCTTCCTGTTTTTTATATCTGTAAGTGCTTCCTGATGAGGTTTAATTCCTTGGACAGGTGCCTCGTTGCCTACTTGTAACTATTCTCTGACCCTGCTTCAAGGGTCAGAGCAGGGTCAGAGAATAGTTGCAAATAGGCAACGAGGCGCCAGGAAGCAATTAGCAGCAGGTGTCCAAGTTGAAGTTAATTTGTTTGTAACCCTTTTGTAAAAGGTTACAAAGAAATTAGGTTCAGCTTTTGCACCTGCTGCTGTAACCCTTGCTTGGCTGAAAATTCGTCCCCGCTGATTCGCAGATTTTACCACGATTTCGCGAGATTCGTGGATCGCGAAATCGCGGAAAATACGCAAATTCGCCTGCGAAACAGATTTTACGCCCACCCTTAGACGTTATCTTTATGGGCTATTGGCTCCAAATCGTCCTCCTTTGTCTTTTATTAGCATTTAATGCTTCCAATTTTTTTAAACTGCATTTTTGCGCGGTCGGCGGAAGTCCCCCCCAGTCAAGAAAACACTGACCAGGACCATCAAAGAGTGTCTTGGGACCGTATATAACACTGCCAAGGTAAAAAAAAACTGGACAAAGTTCTACTGTCTGAAATCCCAGATCTACCTTCTCTGAAAAGTGTTCTCCCTACAGAAGCCTCATCAAAGGTCTCCAGTGGTTTGACAGGATTACATCCACACTCATAGACGCCCTCTGACTCCCTCTCTCAGCATGCATCACCTTCAAGACCTGTTGCATGACTCATAAGGCCATACGCTTTGGCACCACACAGTATATAGCATCTACATTCAAGACATCAGCGGGATCTTCCAAGATACGCTGCAGCAACATTGCCAAATGGAATGGACTAATAGACCAACAGATGGAAAAACCTTAGCACCAGATCTTCTTATGTTGTGCTCCAAGAGTATGGAATGGTGTCCCACTTGGAATGTGTTCTCTCTCTCTTTCACTACAGAAAAAAAACATCTTGTTGATGTTTAACTCCCAACCACATCTTATTACTTAATAACACCCCCCTTCACACCGCCTTCCCCTACCCGCTTGTGCTCACACAGTCCCCATCCCCCGCTTCCTTCTCACTCTGAACCGGCTTCTGATGCTTTCTAGCTGGAATCCTGCAATCTACAACCACTTACTAATTTACTAATTGAGGAACAAGAAACATATTGATCCCCAGATTGGAAACGTGGTGTCCTTGGAGGCACAAAGTCATCTTCAGCCCGAATGGGTAGCAATGCTTCTTGCTGAGTTTTCGGGTGTGGATTTTCTTGCTTTCTCTACATGCCTTGTAACAAGACACAAAATATGTATTGATATCCGTGGCAACTAATAAAGCAATGGCCAAGGAATAGAAAAGGGACAATACCCCCATCAAGAACAACAAGTACTATGAAAAATCGTGAATTCCACCTTCTCAACAATGTTCACAGATTGCAGAAAAGTAAGAACATTTAAAAAAAATACTTGAAGCAGAGGAGGACGAGCCATAAGGCAGGCCTGGGAGCAGACTTCATCTTGGAATATCATTTAATGCCAGCGCTGGAGTCAATGGGGTTGAGAATCCCCAGTTTAGCATTTGCTGTGGGGAGGGGGTGTGGCACTGAGACCAGTGGACTGGTGAGCTTGGCCAACCTCACTGGTTAGTTCTTTATGGCCTGTCCTGTCTGCAAGTTTGCAGACACAGGTTCCTGCAACCTCGGGAACCAAGAGGATTGAGAGACCGAGTTTTGTGGGGTGATTAAAGAGCAGCAAACCACCGCTGATCTCCCGGAGTAACCCACTTGGGTACAACAATGGACTGAGCAAATTATTATGTTTCCTTGCCAACACCCACTGGGGTAATATTCCAAAGGGACTTCAAGGACCAGGAAGCAATGGGTTTCCACGCCCACTGGGGCGGGTCTTCAAGCTGAAAAGGGAGCCCTTACAGTTGCCATGGATGCAGCTTGAGCCAGTGAACAAGGGCACGCAGTTGCCCGAAACGCGTTTGGCTAATGATACTTAACGAAGGAGCGGAAGTCTGTTTGCTGACTGCCCGCAATAAAGGAAGGTGAAAACTCTTATCTGCGTCGGCGTTTCCATCAGGGGGCTACCCTTTACGTTGGATTTGTTAGCGGCAGCCCAGCCGCAGAAACTCCCCTCCGCATGAAATCGGACTTGTGGTTCCTGCAACCTCGGGAACCAAGAGGATTGAGAGACCGAGTTTTGTGGGGTGATTAAAGAGCAGCAAACCACCGCTGATCTCCCGGAGTAACCCACTTGGTACAACAATGGACTGAGCAAATTATTATGTTTCCTTGCCAACACCCACTGGGGTAATATTCCAAAGGGACTTCAAGGACCAGGAAGCATTGGGTTTCCACGCCCACTGGGGCGGGTCTTCAAGCTGAAAAGGGAGCCCTTACAGTTGTCATGGATGCAGCTTGAGCCAGTGAACAAGGGCACGCAGTTGCCCGAAACGCGTTTGGCTAATGATACTTACCGAAGGAGCGGAAGTGTGTTTGCTGACTGCCCGCAGTAAAGAAAGGTGATTGCTCGCTTTGTCAGTCTACCTCATGACTGTCTTGCCAAATCCTGTTCCTTTCTTCCCAGCCCACCTCTGTTCTTCTCACACCAGTGTTTCTGATGACCACTCAACTCCCCCTGTCCCTCTATGCCCAGCCTGTTAATATAACTTCCCTGCAAACCCCTTCTTCCCAATTCCTGTCACAGCCTTTGTCACTCTCTTTCCAAACCACTTCCTGTCACTCTCTTGGTAAACCACTTATTGTTCCTCTTTGCCTAGCCACATCCTTTTACCATTCCTGTTCTGCTCTTTTTGCCCAGGCAATCCCTCTAGCCCTCTCTGTCCATTCCCTTCACACCTTTCTGTTTCCAGCCACCTTAAAACACTGCCTGCTCACCTTCAGCTACTTTTGTTAATCCTTGTCTTGGCCATGTCTTTTGGGCCACTCCTTCTCTTGCCCCTTCCTTCTCTAACCACCTTTTTTGCCATGAGTAAAGTCATTCGTCTCCTCTGCTGCTAGCTGCAGCCTTTATTGACAGCAGGCATTGGCTCTTGCCCAGCGACCCAAACCACTTTTTTCCCCATTTGAAATCTGCAACCTCTGCCCTTTTCTGAGAAGGATTGACATCACTCTTCCCTCTTTACCCAGCCTCCTCACGCTGATCCACCTGTGCCCAATCACTGTTTCAGTCGTCACCGCTTCTAGCTTCCTGTTTACCCCATCCGCTCATTATATCACCATTCTCCATTTAATGATTTGTTGTGGAAGGTAATTAAATATTATTAGAACATTGGAATGTTGGGAGCTCCATTGCCGATAAAGGCCCGCAGAGCAACATTCCTATGTTCTACAAAGGCTTCTCGAAGCTCGAGGGGATTTATATCCCCTCGAGCTTCGAGAACCCTTTGTTTAATTTGTTAGAACATTCTGCCCTCTAGTGGGAGAATGTTCTAATAGCCTTATAGCCCTTCGTAGCAGGGCTATACCAGCAATTAAAGTCCCGCTGTCTCGTTAAAGTCCCTCGCCTTCGGCTCGGGCCTTTAACGATTCAGCGGGCCTTTAATAGCCGGTATTGCCCGCTACGGCGGGCTATAAGGCTATAATAAATAAAAAATAATATTCTGTCGGCCCTGTGCCTTCCGTCCACTTCCAGCCTCCCTGTGCCTAGCTCCTACTATCCAGAACTGCTTCCTTGTTTCTAGTATATTCCTCCTGAAGTTTAGGCTGCTCTTATGTATTCCTTTCTTTCTCCTCTTTTCTCACTTTTGTGTCCATCGTACCACTCCCTTAATTCTCTTGTAAGCTATCTCATTTCGACATTTAGCAGGCTCATTTCTGTAGCTCTCTTGTTCTAACAATTTCTGATATGTTTGTTTTAGTGGGTAGCTCCTTTCACCTGTTCTTACACCAAATGATTTGTTTCATGCATGCAGGTAATGCCTACTTTTTTCAGTGCACAGTATTCTAATTTCTCCTCTTCCTACCATCTTGATAGACCTAACAGCATGGCGAGTGTATGCTAATCCACTGAAAACATAAGCGCACAGTATGGAATTGCACTTTCTTCCTTGTCATTTCAGACGTTTGCTGTTTCCTCAGCCGCGTTAAGTTAGCTTCACCTTTTCTACTTGTTATACAAAGCCTCTGCCAAGCCAATTTGCAATGCAATAGGTCTCGCATTTACGTGAGTCTAATCTATTGGCATTGTGAATGACAATTGCCTTTTATCATAAATGCAATGCAATATGGTTCGTATATACGAGAGTTTAAGCTATTGGCATTATGAATAACAATGCCATTTATTTATGTTTTAAAAATGAAAACAATGCAAAAAGGCACTGTCATTTACAATGTCAATTGCTCAAACTGGTGTCAATGCGAGACCTATTGCATTGCAAATGCTTGTTTTTAACGTAATGGGCCTCCCAGGACCCAGCAACCAGGAGGAACGCATTTCGGCTGAATCAACAGCTTTTATCTCATATAAAAATGTATATGTTTTTTGTGTGTTTTTTTTTATTTAAAAAAACCTTTATTGGCAAATTGCATAGACAAAATACAGTTTTTAGTCAGATCAGGATGCCGTAGACAGGGATACATTTGCGGATTGCAAAGAAGCTCAGTGAAACAAATTAGCACTGGGCAACAATTCACACAAACACCGAAGCAGACACCGTAGGATAATAAACTAAAATCTGGCCCTACATTTTTTGAGGCGTGCTACGCCTCTAAGGGGCAGATTTATGTTGCCTGATGCATCTCTGCAAATCGGCAGGGATGCGCCAGGAAAGATACGGCACGCAATTTTATCCTTGCGCCACCCATGATGCGCCGCATTTACAATGCTTTGTAGAATAGAGCCACCCAATAATCCCACCCGGGACTGGGTAATATCAGATAGAAAAGCTAGATGTCCAGGTAGGATTCATTCAAAACAAACACTTTACATTTATGAGTGTCACCTGAGTGATCACACAAATCAGTAGAGTAACCAAAGGGCTTATATCAAAAATATATTCAATTTATTTTTGATTCGCAATTTTTGTTTTTTTTAAATACATGGAAGAAATTTCAGAACTGGCAACAGACAGACTAACATAACATGTAAACTGAATGATAGTCTACATACACCTACAGCATAGTATGCGGCTACGTTCCATAAACCACATAAAAGTAAGTATTTACACATAAGAATTCACAAATCAATTTGTACAGTGAATTATACAGTGTATTGCATGTTAGGTGTTTAAGCGTCGACGTTTCGGTCCATGCTGGTCAAGTCGATCCGTCGGACCATCTTCAGGACAGAGACGTTGCACAGCAATGTCTAGTATAAACACAGTAATAACAATAATAAACCCTGAGGCACACGGAGACCAATATCCAGCTCAGCGCAAAAAACCAACACAAAAAACCAACAAAGTGAATTGCGAATTAAAGGCTGAAAAAAAAAAACAAAAAAAAAAAAAAAAAACACACCACATGAAACATGCACCGCATGCAACCAGTGAGCATGCGGGTTCAGAACTGCGTGAGGTGGTGTATGACTAGTGCTATACATTTCGACGCATGCAACAGTAATCACATGCAACCCCAAGTGAACACGAGGGTGTATCAATATCTATAACTGTAAAAATCAGCACCACAAGGTCTGTGCAATACTCACGAGAAATAAAAACGCCACTCAGGTCGTTCTGTTTGTAAATCAAAAATCAAACATGAGGCATTAATTCCAGTGGGACTTTTCTAATTACTGCCTGCCACTACGTAAACCTGCACCAGTACATCAAATAGTAAAGGTCAACTCACATGTCAGATAGTCGCCACGTAATCTATAAACAAGTGACAAGGGGAAGTATTAGAGTATTCGCCTGCACAGTCAGGCATATATTAATTCAAAATTCGAAACACGGACCAGGCTCCAAAAACGGAGCAACCAAGTGAAACTTACTAAAGCAGCAGCTATGCGCCGGCTCTTCAAAGTCCGTGCTCGTTCACCGGTAACTACTCGGGACGCCAGGAAATCTCAACCCCTAACGTGGTTAAGTATGACGACAACGCGGCCTGTTAGAGCGGCGGCCATCTTAGCCTAGTCAATGGCCGAGGGTGCTGTATAACTCCGATTGACCGTCATAACAATTAACATAAACAGTGAGTAAAGTGCAAAGAAGCCGTATTAATGTTCGGCATATATCCACCACCGTTTATCAAACCAAAACAAAAAGTGAAAAATTACTAAAAAAATGTGATAAATGTCGGAAATTACAGAAAGAAGACAGCCCACTGGGGCTAATAGTTCCTACACAATTGATTCAATTGTTAATTGTTGACACCAGTTAATTGTTATGACGGTCAATCGGAGTTATACAGCACCCTCGGCCATTGACTAGGCTAAGATGGCCGCCGCTCTAACAGGCCGCGTTGTCGTCATACTTAACCACGTTAGGGGTTGAGATTTCCTGGTGTCCCGAGTAGTTACCGGTGAACGAGCACGGACTTTGAAGAGCCGGCGCATAGCTGCTGCTTTAGTAAGTTTCACTTGGTTGCTCCGTTTTTGGAGCCTGGTCCGTGTTTCGAATTTTGAATTAATATATGCCTGACTGTGCAGGCGAATACTCTAATACTTCCCCTTGTCACTTGTTTATAGATTACGTGGCGACTATCTGACATGTGAGTTGACCTTTACTATTTGATGTACTGGTGCAGGTTTACGTAGTGGCAGGCAGTAATTAGAAAAGTCCCACTGGAATTAATGCCTCATGTTTGATTTTTGATTTACAAACAGAACGACCTGAGTGGCGTTTTTATTTCTCGTGAGTATTGCACAGACCTTGTGGTGCTGATTTTTACAGTTATAGATATTGATACACCCTCGTGTTCACTTGGGGTTGCATGTGATTACTGTTGCATGCGTCGAAATGTATAGCACTAGTCATACACCACCTCACGCAGTTCTGAACCCGCATGCTCACTGGTTGCATGCGGTGCATGTTTCATGTGGTGTGTTTTTTTTTTTTTTTGTTTGTTTTTTTTTTTCAGCCTTTAATTCGCAATTCACTTTGTTGGTTTTTTGTGTTGGTTTTTTGCGCTGAGCTGGATATTGGTCTCCGTGTGCCTCAGGGTTTATTATTGTTATTACTGTGTTTATACTAGACATTGCTGTGCAACGTCTCTGTCCTGAAGATGGTCCGACGGATCGACTTGACCAGCATGGACCGAAACGTCGACGCTTAAACACCTAACATGCAATACACTGTATAATTCACTGTACAAATTGATTTGTGAATTCTTATGTGTAAATACTTACTTTTATGTGGTTTATGGAACGTAGCCGCATACTATGCTGTAGGTGTATGTAGACTATCATTCAGTTTACATGTTATGTTAGTCTGTCTGTTGCCAGTTCTGAAATTTCTTCCATGTATTTAAAAAAAACAAAAATTGCGAATCAAAAATAAATTGAATATATTTTTGATATAAGCCCTTTGGTTACTCTACTGATTTGTGTGATCACTCAGGTGACACTCATAAATGTAAAGTGTTTGTTTTGAATGAATCCTACCTGGACATCTAGCTTTTCTATCTGGCATTTACAATGCGGCACACCATTGCGCTGGAATAAACAGATGCGTGTCGTATCTAGGGCGTAAAGTTGGCGCAGTGCTGAAGTTGTGTTGCGTGCGGCACGCAACTCCAGCACTATTCCAACTTGCCCTATCTCTAACGTGGTGTGTCAAACCTTACTCCTGCTTCAAGCAGGCGCAGGGTTTTGACGCATCAGTGTTCGGAAAGTGACTCAGTGAAATCTTGTAGATTTCACAAAGTCACTTTTCAGGGGCGTTCCTGCGGCGGAACGCCCCCCCCCTGTGTGGAAACGCCCACATGAAACCTGACGCAGGGCCTTACACCGTGACGCATATCCATAGATGCGTCATGATGTAAGTATGTCGCAACGTGGCGCAGGGTTTACGCCACTGCTGCGTCACAGAAGTGACACAACGGCGGCGCAAAAGTGCCGCAAGTCTGACATAAATCTGCCTCCAAGTGTCTGTTCCTGTGCCCACCCACCCCCCATTCCTGTTATTCCCCCACTCTTGGCTGTCCACCATTATAAAACGGGTTTACAAGAGAGTGTGTGTGTGTGTGGGGGGGGGGGGGGGGGGGGGGGGGAGGGATACATTTTTCAAGTGAGCGTTCTAGAAATGCACAGGGTGAAGGCTCTACTGAAAAATGGATAGACACAGCAAGGCCCCTCAGCCCCACCAGAGCCTGTCCCAGAAGAACAGCCACAGTGTGCAGCACTGGGGGCCCTTTGTACGCCCGGCGCGTGGCCTTCGACCCGCTTTTCCCTTGCACGCTTTCTTGGAGGACGCTCCGAATTAATGAGCTTCGACTCGAGAATCTGCTATACATATTATGTCATCTCCAAATTATGATCCTAATTTACACAAAATAGAAACGCGGATGTCTGGTTGTGGATTTTTTTTCTTCTTCTGGAGGGTGCGCCTCTATTCAGAACACATATCAGGCAACTGCAAGCTGTCTCTTGCACACATGTGCACATTGGATAAAGTGGCATTTTCAGTGTGACAGCGACTTTGGAAACATGGTGCTGTACAATTTATTTAAAATCGTGCAACGCAGCCCAATGTATACTAAAGTCATTAATTACTAAATCTAGAAGCCCAACATTCACAGGCCCAACATTCAGGACAAACACACACACATATAGCGCCAAGGTAGGCTGCACACAGCTTCAAGGAATGTTGTGCACAGGCCCAACACTCGGGATACTTTCGGGATGATTCCGCTGCCCCAGAATTCAGGATGTTTTTACACACGCACAGTTCCTAGGATGATTGTACCCAGAATACAGGGTTATTTACACAGGCTGAGCACTGGAGCTGTACTCAGAATACAGGGTTATTGACAGAGGCGGAGCACTGGAGCTGTACTCAGAATACAGGGTTATTGACAGGCTGAGCACTGGGGCTGTACTCAGAATACAGGGTTATTGACAGAGGCGGAGCACTGGAGCTGTACTCAGAATACAGGGTTATTGACAGGCTGAGCACTGGAGCTGTACTCAGAATACAGGGTTATTGACAGAGGCGGAGCACTGGAGCTGTACTCAGAATACAGGGTTATTGACAGGCTGAGCACTGGAGCTGTACTCAGAATACAGGGTTATTGACAGAGGCGGAGCACTGGAGCTGTACTCAGAATACAGGGTTATTGACAGGCTGAGCACTGGAGCTGTACTCAGAATACAGGGTTATTGACAGAGGGGGAGCACTGGAGCTGTACTCAGAATACAGGGTTATTGACAGGCTGAGCACTGGAGTTGTACTCAGAATACAGGGTTATTGACAGAGGCGGAGCACTCGAGCTGTACTCCGAATACAGGGTTATTGTCAGAGGCGGAGCACTGGAGCTGTACTCAGAATACAGGGTTATTGACAGGCTGAGCACTGGAGTTGTACTCAGAATACAGGGTTATTGACAGAGGCGGAGCACTGGAGCTGTACTCAGAATACAGGGTTATTGACAGAGGCGGAGCACTGGAGCTGTACTCAGAATACAGGGTTATTGACAGGCTGAGCACTGGAGTTGTACTCAGAATACAGGGTTATTGACAGAGGCGGAGCACTGGAGCTGTACTCAGAATACAGGGTTATTGACAGAGGCGGAGCACTGGAGCTGTACTCAGAATACAGGGTTATTGACAGGCTGAGCACTGGAGTTGTACTCAGAATACAGGGTTATTGACACAGGTTGAGCAATGGGGCTGTACTCAGAATACAGGGTTATTGACACAGGCTGAGCACTGGAGCTGTACTCAGAATACAGGGTTATTGACACAGGTTGAGCAATGGGGCTGTACTCAGAATACAGGGTTATTGACACAGGCTGAGCACTGGAGCTGTACTCAGAATACAGGGCTATTGACAGGCTGAGCACTGGAGCTGCACTCAGAATACAGGGTTATTGACAGGCTGAGCACTGGAGTTGTACTCAGAATGCAGGGTTATTGACACAGGTTGAGCAATGGGGCTGTACTCAGAATACAAGGTTATTGACACAGGCTGAGCACTGGAGCTGTACTCAGAATACAGGGTTATTGACACAGGTTGAGCAATGGGGCTGTACTCAGAATACAGGGTTATTGACACAGGTTGAGCAATGGGGCTGTACTCAGAATACAGGGTTATTGACACAGGTTGAGCACTGGAGCTGTACTCAAAATACAGGGTTATTGACAGGCTGAGCAATGGAGCTGTACTCAGAATACAGGGTTATTGACAGGCTGAGCAATGGAGCTGTACTCAGAATACAGGGTTATTGACACAGGCTGAGCACTGGAGATGTACTCAGAATACAGGGTTATTGACACAAGCAGCGCACTGGGACTGTACCAGAATACAGGGTTATTGACACAAGCTGAGCACTGGAGCTGTACTCAGAATACAGGGTTATTGACAGGCTGAGCACTGGAGCTGTACTCAGAAAACAGGGTTAGTGACACAGGCTGAGGAACTGGGGGCTGTTCTTGGTAGAATACAGGGTTACTGACACAGGGAGAGCACTGGGACTGTACACAGAATTCAGGGTTATTGACACAAGCAGCGCAATGGGACTGTACCAGAATACAGGGTTATTGACACAGGCTGAGCACTGGGGCTGTACACAGAATACAGGGTTATTAACACAAGCAGCGCAATGGGACTGTGCCAGAATACAGGGTTATTGATACAGGCTGAGCACTGGGGGCTGTTCTTGGTAGAATACAGGGTTATTGACACAGGCTGAGCACTGGAGCTGTACTCAAAATACAGGGTTATTGACAGGCTGAGCAATGGAGCTATACTCAGAATACAGGGTTATTGACACAGGCTGAGCACTGGAGCTGTACTCAGAATACAGGGTTATTGACACAGGCTGAGCACTGGAGCTGTACTCAAAATACAGGGTTATTGACAGGCTGAGCAATGGAGCTGTACTCAGAATACAGGGTTATTGACTCAGGCTGAGCACTGGAGCTGTACTCAAAATACAGGGTTATTGACAGGCTGAGCAATGGAGCTGTACTCAGAATACAGGGTTATTGACACAGGCTGGGCCCTGGAGCTGTACTCAAAATACAGGGTTATTGACAGGCTGAGCACTGGAGCTGTACTCAGAATACAGGGCTATTGACAGGCTGAGCACTGGAGCTGCACTCAGAATACAGGGTTATTGACAGGCTGAGCACTGGAGCTGTACTCAGAATACAGGGTTATTGACACAGGTTGAGCAATGGGGCTGTACTCAGAATACAGGGTTATTGACACAGGCTGAGCACTGGAGCTGTACTCAGAATACAGGGTTATTGACACAGGCTGAGCACTGGAGCTGTACTCAGAATACAGGGTTATTGACACAGGTTGAGCAATGGGGCTGTACTCAGAATACAGGGCTATTGACACAGGTTGAGCACTGGAGCTGTACTCAAAATACAGGGTTATTGACAGGCTGAGCAATGGAGCTGTACTCAGAATACAGGGTTATTGACAGGCTGAGCAATGGAGCTGTACTCAGAATACAGGGTTATTGACACAGGCTGAGCACTAGAGCTGTACTCAAAATACAGGGTTATTGACACAGGCTGAGCACTGGAGATGTACTCAGAATACAGGGTTATTGACACAAGCAGCGCACTGGGACTGTACCAGAATACAGGGTTATTGACACAAGCTGAGCACTGGAGCTGTACTCAGAATACAGGGTTATTGACAGGCTGAGCAATGGAGCTATACTCAGAATACAGGGTTATTGACACAGGCTGAGCACTGGAGCTGTACTCAAAATACAGGGTTATTGACAGGCTGAGCAATGGAGCTATACTCAGAATACAGGGTTATTGACACAGGCTGAGCACTGGAGCTGTACTCAGAATACAGGGTTATTGACACAGGCTGAGCACTGGAGCTGTACTCAAAATACAGGGTTATTGACAGGCTGAGCAATGGAGCTGTACTCAGAATACAGGGTTATTGACACAGGCTGAGCACTGGAGCTGTACTCAAAATACAGGGTTATTGACAGGCTGAGCAATGGAGCTGTACTCAGAATACAGGGTTATTGACACAGGCTGGGCCCTGGAGCTGTACTCAAAATACAGGGTTATTGACAGGCTGAGCACTGGAGCTGTACTCAGAAAACAGGGTTAGTGACACAGGCAGAGCAATGGAGCTGTACTCAGAAAACAGGGTTAGTGACACAGGCTGAGGAACTGGGGGCTGTTCTTGGTAGAATACAGGGTTACTGACACAGG
Organism: Lissotriton vulgaris; assembly: GCF_964263255.1. Classification (NCBI taxonomy): domain Eukaryota; kingdom Metazoa; phylum Chordata; class Amphibia; order Caudata; family Salamandridae; genus Lissotriton; species Lissotriton vulgaris. Next base: position 1,028,883,835 of record NC_141699.1, read on the forward strand.
CAGAGCACTGGGACTGTACACAGAATACAGGGTTATTAACACAAGCAGCGCAATGGGACTGTGCCAGAATACAGGGTTATTGACACAGGCAGAGCACTGGGGGCTGTTCTTGTTAGAATACAGGGCTATGCATGCTCAAATGGCACTCTTACCGTGGGTTTTCTAATAGAGAAAATCCATTCAAAGATGGCTGCCGATACACATGCATGTTTTGTGATTCACGTATACACATGCATTGTGGCAAATGTGCACTTGATACAAGCCCACATATGTGTTTGTGGTGCAGGCGGTCTTTTTTAATTTACTGATATCACATGCTGAACTGCCATGTAATATTGGTAAATTAAAAGATAAAAAGTGAAACAAAGTTGTCCAAAGCGTAAAAAAAACAGGAACTGGCCTAGTAAGCACTTAACAGCTGCATCCCCTTCATTCAAATACATAAATACAAATATTAATTTCAGTATGGAGAGCGAGTAGGAAGTGGGACAAAGTCTGGGGAGTTCAGCATCAAGAAGATGCGGGTGTGGGGGCGTGGCTCAGAGGGTTGAAAAGAAAGCGCACCTGGGGAGAAGGATGAGAGAGTCTGGAAACATATGCACTCCCATGGAGCTTGTATGATGTTACAACGCAATCTTTTAGATCGCGGTACATCACAACGCAGGTTTTACAACGCAAGTCGTTACCACGACTCGCGCTGTAGGGTGCTGGACTTAGGAATAGTTAGATTTACTATTCCAACACCAGCCTACATGCAGTAGGGAGGGTGTTGGAATAGTAAATCTACTATACCTTAGTCTAGAGCGCCCTCCAGCACAAGTCGTGGTAACGACTTGCATTGTAAAAGACGCGTGGTAATGGCAGAGCGGTGTTTTGACCGCGTTGTCATGGATGTTCCCCCCCATGGAGTGCTACATATTAAATAAACCAAGCATTAGCAATGGCAAAAGATGTGGCATTATTATGCTGCAGCCGGCACTCTCATAGGCGCACCGTTCACCCTGCACTCACATGCCCAGAGCCTTTTACATCTGGTGTACTTGAAAAAGCACCAAGAAACAGTGTCTGCCTACTCTGGTGGGATGGACCACAGGCACAATTAAGAATGCATAAGAAAAGGAACAAAGTGTGTGAGAGACCACCTGGGGCAGAAGCCAAGTGCTGAGCTACTCAGGACTAGTACCAGCATGTGCATTGTGCACCCTTCAGGGATGGCTTAAAAAGATCTGTTTATTTACTCATAACCTGTGGAGGAAGTCTAACAGGATTTAACAAAACTAAATACTAAACATAAAATCTCAAATGTACACAATGAAATAGTTACTTCTCTATCTCCTCCTGAAATAGAAATCTGTTTAAGTATGTTTTGCCCTGTACTATGGTGTTTGTTAGGAAGTTCATCCTATTATAGTTGTCACAGAGACAGAGTTCTCAATATAAAACTCTTTCCACTGCCTGACCTTTGTCAGATAGTTCACAATGCAAAACCACTTCTTGTACATTTGCAAAAGAGTTTGCAATGTAACTTCTGACTCTAAGTGTACTGAGGCAAACCAGTCCAAGGCGGACTCAGCAAGGTGTTGTGGGCTAGAAACTCATAATAGAACAAAACAAAAAAATACACAGAATTAGCCAATGTACAACTAATGCTTTTTCTTAAATAGAAAGTTCTTTAACCCGTTTGATGCTGAGGACAGCCCCCGGCGATCCCATGTGACGTGGGCGTGTGCGGAGGACGGCAGGAGGTCGTCCAAACCCCGCCCACTGATTAAAATGCCCGCGCTTCGGCGGAATTCGCGCTGCGGTCAACTGGTTAATGCACCCACAACACAAAGTGCTATACTCAAATTGAAAAATGTTTACCAGATTTCATGTGTAATTACAATTTAGAATCCCCCCTGTAGGAACCGTACAGACTAACCTGGGCGCAAATGATGTACCCTAAAGACATATCAAAGTGAGCAATTAACCCTGTAAATGCGGTCTGCTCTGGGAATCTCTGAGGTACCTAGTGGCCATCTGCACACACCAGCAGGCTTTAATCCTAAAAACATCAATGCTCCTACGTGGGCCTACTGGAAACCATGAGGTTTTTTTAAAGCTTTATTTATTGATGCATACAACACAGTACCAAGGATGGACCGCTATGACATTCAGAGTAGATATTTGTGTCAAAACAAGACATTGCATTTTGCATAGTGTAAATTTTATAATTATAAGTAGAAAAAGAAATAATGAGTGTGTCAAAGAGGAAGGATATACCCATCATGCTCCAGTGTATATATCATCCACTACCATTCGATTCAAAGACCAGCTACCATTGTGCTTAATCTACCCTTCGTGTGCGCTAATCCCATCTGACCCTTGAGAGTAGAGTGCCCGCATTCTTCGTTGTCATTCGCCTCCCTCCCAGCGAGGTAAGTTCACAGAAGGCTACAAATATCCCTAGGGCATGGCCTCCCAGGTAATAGTGTACCACTGCATATTTCTGGGATGCTCCCCTTCCCCATGCCATAGCTACTCAATGCTTACCCAGCAGTAGAGCCAGTCCGACAAATTTCTTACTGTTGTAAGGTATTGGTTTAACATACCACGGGCAACGTTGTCGGATTGTAGTGTCAGGCCCCCAATGTCGTTTAGGGTGTCCTATCAAAACTGGATTACGTGAATGGTCGGTATCACGGCTCACCTTTGTCAACTATGAGAAGGAGGGAATGATTTTTCATTGTGAACTACTTACTCTGCCATTGGCATGTCACCATAGCCGACCCGTGCTTACCGTATTGATCATAACCTACTAAAGAATACGTCTTCCCTGAAGCACACAACTTCTGGCCAATCAAATCCAGCAGGAGCAAGATCTATGGGTGGGGCCAGAGCCCCTTTCTCAGTGGTGCTTCATAAAGATCCTTTTTATGTTCATCACATAAGGAGTGCCAGAACGAGCAGAAACAGGTTGCAACACTACTGGAGGCTCAATTGCTTAGAGAACACAGGTATGATACATAAAAGGCTCAAATACATGTATACAAAAGTTTATCTAACTTTCTTACAAGAGTCTGGTAGTTACATCATTAGTCAACTGTAATAAGACATAGCTACTATATTGTAATAATTTACTGCTGCTTAGTTGTTATGTCACACTGCATGGAAAGTAGTGTCACAGAAAGGTAATTGGGCAAAACTAAAAACACTGTTTGAACAATGAGAAAAACTCATTTTTTGGTTCAGTTGAGCTACTTGTCCCTGATTATGAAGAGTAACTAGCAAACAGCAGACACCTAGCGCTATGTTAATTTTTGAAGTGCTAGAGTCCATTACACAAAACCAGGAATCTGTCAGCGTGTTACATGCGAATTAAAACTTTGTTTACAAGTGACTTACATTCAACTGGTTATATTTTTACAAGACATTTTTAGCTGTGAGTTTGGTTTGTTGACTTTCGCATTACAGATTCCAAATGTATTCTAGATACCTACGATCATAGGACTTTCAAAAGAAAAAAGAAAGAGACCCAGGAGTAAAGTTTTTGAAGAAAAGGCAATGTATAGCTGTGTATTTATAGGGAATAAAATAGCCTCTGCTGTGCATTAAAAGTGTATTGTTAATAACCTCATCGATCTGCAACTTTTTCTAAGGAAGTTGTTCGTACAGTGCTTAATTTGAGCCGGTGGTTTAAGTGATCAGCACTTAATTGTCAACACCAGCATTTATGACAGTCTGCCACATGGTGGCGCTGTTTGCCTAGTTAAGAAATGAGTATAACAGGTGTTTATTAACTCAAGATACATGAGAAATAGCTAACACCTTCTGCCCAAGCCATTCAAATAGATTTGAGGGCTTGGAAATAGTCTGAATTGTTACACTTGGAGAAGTGTGAGGGTTAGTAGTTGTGTTGGTACTGTCATTGGCAGCACTGGCAGTGGCAATATGTGGTGCAATCTGTAGTGGCCTCTGGATGAGGGCCCTGGCACTTTCTTTTTACACAAATTAAGCACTGTCAATCCTCTGTATGGTCACAAAAGTCCTCAGTGGCTAGCAATAGCCATATAACGCTGGGAGGAGATGTGGTTTTATGGCTTAGTGAACCTGTGCTGAAAAATGTAAATATATTTATTTATAAAGTTTTATATAGCGCGAACAAGATCCCGAGGGATATCAGAGCGTTTTCCAATATGATGGAAGGAAGGACATAAACGCAATATCCACATCAAGTAGGGAAAAAAAAATACAGGAATATTCGCAGATTACAGGACAATTGCACCCAGGAGGGTAATACAATAAACAGGTTCAAACTTTAATGAAATGCAATTGTCAAATATGTGATATAACATAATGTGCATTAGTAAAGCACGCGTTATGCCTGAATAATAGATGCTTACTATTACCCAACTCAATGGTACTCATTTTATCGACCTCAGAAGGATGAAAGGATGAGTGGACCTGCCGGGATTTGAACCTGTGACCATGAGGGTGAACACAGGCCCTTCCAGTGGACACATTAATCCACTAAACCACCAGAACAGTGACATGTAATACAATTGTGAAATTCCAAAATATACATTCCCTGTTTGTTGTACATGATCTCGTAACACACAGCTAGGTGTGTGCTATCTAAAGAAAACACAATACAATGTTTGAGAGAGGTTACTTTATCGCATATGTTATACTGATGAGGTCACAAGGGCATCAGCACTATTTAAAGCCGTATTTTATTGTACTTAAGATGGGGCTGTTTGCTCATTGGACCCATGCATTCAATGCAGGGATCTGTGCTTGACACCATGGTCACAGGTTCAACCCCTGGCAGGTCAACAACGGGCTAAGTATAAATTAACAGCTTCTTTACAGGCAGAAAGAGTTCTGGGCTAGCAGTTTTACGAGGCGCTCCTAAAGGACCAGAACTTTCGACGGGAGGATATTTTTTATCTCTCTTCTTTTCAGAAACAAAAACATAGCGTGTATGGCCAACTAGCATCGGAGTGGAATGTAAATTGAAGCTATGCACCCTGTTCTGCCAAACTCGTGTCTTCACCTGACTGTTGCAACATCTCACAGTTGCACAATACAGTGTAAAATGTGTTTTGGGCATCAGCTTAGGAAAAAAATGTTGTTTTCTGCAACCCTGATGGCAGTAGGGATTTCGCCTAGGGGCAGCAGGGGTGAGCAGATGCTACCCTCGGCTTGATAGCTGCTACCCCAGGCAATGTACTTACTACATGGGTCAGAGGTCATGTAAGGAGTGGCCAAAAAAAGAACGTCACTTCCTGTAGTGTCCACTTCTCAGTCCCCTTCCAGCCCCACAGTAGAAGCTAGAAGGCTACTGAGAGGATAGTGGGGCCCAGTGGCATCAACCCTGTGATGGCAAAGGGTGCTGGGAGCCAAGTTACTGCAAAATACCCAGCTTGTGCTTTTTATGCTACTGTGTTTGAGCACTAAAAACCCTTGCACTATTCCTTATACTAAAGAGAATAACTCCAACCTCTGGGCAATGGGATAGGATGAATATACTGAGAGATTTTTGACCGTTTTAATGCCCAATGGTGAGTCTGGCTTTAATATTTCTGGAGAAGCTGCACAAAGTAAAGCTATGCAGAACAATAAACTTTGAATGACTGCGTAAAGAATGCATTTTATTTTTCTTTTAATAAAAAAAAAAAATTGTGTATAATATTTAAACTGAAATCCATTTGAGTTTCAAAAATATTTCCTCTGGTAACCGGGCGGGTCATGACTTCGAATTAAGATATTCCAATAATGCATGTGTCCAGGCAGATTCACAGCTCACGTGCAACCCGGAAGGACAAGCAACCATTCGGAAAAAAAAATGCATCCAATCCATTGAGTTTCTGTTCAAGCCTAGTTCATTTCAGTGACAGAGAAGCCTCATTCAACAGTGTCACAGTGGGAGCTAAGCAGGCCTGTGTGAGTTCCCAAGGAGGGGCACGGTCCATAAAGCTTCAGAGGGAAGGACCCAACTTAAAGGGCTTTAACAGCAAATTATTTCTGAAGTTTTCCTTCCAGCTGCCAGCAGAGATTGAGACGTCCTGTGGTTTGTTAATGGGTTGTTTTATGGGATTATGGTTTTGTTTTGCTGCCAGCTTTGTGCCTTGCTTTCTTTATTTCCTTGGGATTGAGCCAAACATTTTTATTTGTATAAACAATAAAAACACGTATGTTTGCCACGGGCAGTCTGAGCAGGGCATGGGCAGAAGGCAAAGATGTTGTTGTAGAGACATATTCTGTGCAGTGGAGATGAATACACCATTCTAGCAGAAGAAAACCTCTCCTCTGACCTTTACAACACATTCTTCACAACACTATTCCAGATATGGGCCCTGATCTATAGTTTGATGGACAGGATTTACAATGCAGGGAAGGCATAGGACAACACCTCTGCCATCTCAAGATACCTCCGCCTGCCAAATTTAGAATGGCCTGCAAGCTCTGCAGGTAAGACTAAACTCTCTACATTGGCAGGAACTGACATCATGACGACCGGAAAAAATAAACTTTATACCATTCACCCTAAATAAGGCGGACCCTGTAAAGTGCTTCCTCAGATGACTCCTTATCTGTCGGAGGAAGTATGCCGTTGACAGAGTAAACAGGGGCTCCATTGACTGAATCCTTATGGGTCAGTCTGACCGACTCTAAAAAAGGCGAGCGGACCAAGGGTTTGGCCGACAAAGTTTCGGTTGTGTTTGTGACGGAGTACTCTGTCCGCCAAATTCTAAAAAGGGCCCACTATTCGGTCCCTTGTGAATCCACTGGCTAGGGCGCTCGACCTTGGACCTGGGGAACCCGGTTCGAGTCTCGGTAATGTCGCTAAACCTCCTGTGATTCTGGGCAAATCACTTAATCTCCCCGTCCCTAACAAAGCGAACGTGTGTCCTTGTGTAACGTAACTGATGCTATGTAAAGCGCTCTGATACCTGGTTCAGTCTGGGTCTAGTTTGCGCTATATAAAACTCTGAAAAAAAACAAACACAAGAGGTAATCACTTCCCAGCTTCTTTGTTCCTTAACCTTGTCCATTTGAGCCGACTTCCGGGGAAAGCTACTCTCTGCCTACATGGTCAGACCTGCCCCCAAAGATTAAAAGCCCTGGACATGTACTATGAACATTTGTATCAGCCGCAGGGATTTGTCAGGGTTATGTTATTGGTTATTTCTCAGGATTGTGGGACACTCTGTTAAGCAGTCATGTTTACCATTTTTTTATTGATTGATCTAAGTGGCTGGTTTGGCTGGACGCAATTTAGCTCTACAATCTGTAAAAGATATGTTCCAAAGTCAGTGGCGGTTGGCACAGATCGGGGGTGGTGAGGTGGGGGAAGAGGGAAGGAAAAAGAAACTCCCTTGTCAAGGCCGCGTATCTTCTCCACTTCTCTTCCCGACGAGTCCTGGAACGGAAGCAGGAAGCACATAGGCTCCCTAAGCCAATAACGATGCTGCTGTCACCATGACCAGAAATAATGGTAACCTGAACCTTCAAACTACTTTCAGCATGTGATTGGTTGGCTGAAATGATCAACAACCTTTACTTTTGTTTGATCAGGTTTTTATTAACCCTTACTATTTAGTAAAAAAATCATTTATTTTCTGAAAATTCATAGAAAAAGACATACCGTCATATCTAGAAGATTGCATACAATAGTCAAAAACAATCAACAAATGAATTCACGTGGTAAACAATACACATTAAACAATACACGAAGTGAAACACAGAATCAAACTAACACAACTCTAATCACATTAAGCAACCTTTCTTTTGAAACATTTCACAATTAATCTTTTCAGTGTGTACCTCATCAAAACATCAGAGTAATCTTTTGTAATCAAAGGGAACAACATTTAGCAAGTGGGGGAAACAATTTAACTCCCTCCGTGTCTGCGAATATTCAATTTAAAGATCCTCAATGAAAAAATTGCCCAGTGATTGGCCGGATGATTGGTCCGAGCGCCGTGGTTTGGCGTTCAGACGGGGACTATGAGCCTGTGCATGTTCTCCACCCAGGCTGCGGAGAACATGCAAAATGTGCAAGACGGTTTGGCCGACCCAAGACGGACAGCCAAACCGTCATGCGCACTTAGAAAGTTCTCCAACCACTCCTCCCCCTGCTCTGTGAGCAGCCCAGCCCTGCCCTACCCAACTGTCTCAGCAGGGAAACATAAAATGGTGATAACAATGTGTTATCATTTTATTTTTCCTTTTTTGCACATCTGAAAAGTGGTGGGGCGAAGCTCCTCCGCTTTAGCAGAGGTGCCGCTACTGTTCAAAGTGAAGATAGCCTACAGTTATAACCATTATACTAATTAAATATGAGCAAACATACAGTGTGCATGAGAGATTGGAAAATTGACTTTAAATGTGTTCCCAAGTCAAATATGGCTGCCACAAAGATGTGGAAGAGAAGAACAGTGGCCTTCACAGTGAAGCTAGGCAATGGCTGAAGTTGTCTGACTTGTTGCCCAATGCTGTATGCCGTGATGAGCAGAAGCAAGACATGAATGACACAGTAACAGGCCAATGAATGAAGAGGGTTGGCTGAAAACCCCCCAAGAATTGGGTAAACCATTATGGATCAATTTCAAGACCTTTTGGATGTGCAGTGACTTTTACTGATACTACACACAATGCAGCATCAACAAAAGGAGGAAAAAAAGATGCAAGGATGCAGCCACTAGCAGCTGCATCATTCCGTATCTGGGCACATGCGTCATTATGCTTTCAAAATGACACGAATGCCTTTTCTTTTTATATATTTTTGAATTTAGCAATTTGAAACGGATTGGAAAATTAATAAAAACAAGATGTAGAGTGACAGAAGTCTTTTTTTTTGTTTTTAAGAATGAACAATGTAATGAAAAAATTGAACTGCATGGGTGGTGGGCCACAGAGGAGAGGGTAATATTGGGACGCTGTGGGGAGTGGGTGGGGAGCAGCACACAAGGGAGAGAAACACAGGAGATGGGAAAAAGTACAGAAGTGAGAGCGAGCAACATGGAGGCTGCGGCGGGTGAGAGAAGGTAATACAGAGCATGGGTGAGAGGAAAGCACACGAATGAGAGAGAATATGGTGAGTGGGAAGAGGGGGGAGAGCAACACACAAGCGATAGAGCTGGAAAACACATGCACTCTTAAGGAGTGCTTAAGCAAAAACATTAAAGTAGTTACGGTATTTTGGGCCCCCTTACTCCTGAACGTTTTTAATAATCTAACCCCGACCACCATACCTGCGACCTGGGCAAGAAGCATTATGGTGCCGATTTCTAAGAAGGAAGATAGATCACTCCCAAATAATTACAGGCCGATCTCTCTCATAGATAATACCCTTAAAATTTTAGGGAGAATCCTATATAACAAAATCTTGGAATGGACAGAGGTAAATGCTATTTTGGACCCATGTCAGCTGGGGTTTAGGGGTAGGGGAGGAACAGTTGAACAATGCCTCAATTTAAATTTACTTCTAGGAAAATACAACATCGCTAAGAGGGCCCCCATCTATATGGCTTTCAAGGATTTGCCCACAGCGTTTGACCTAGTTAATAGGTCGAAGCTGTGGGCTATCCTTGTGGCTGGTGGGTTGGACGTAGCATTGGTAAACTTCCTAGCCTACCTACACCGTGATCTTCAAGCCCAGGTAAGGATAGGGAAGGGTGGTGAGGTTTCAGGGACCATTAATATTGGCAGGGGTGTCAGACAAGGGTACGTGTTGGCACCCCTGCTTTTTATCATATATATAAATGGGCTCAATTCTTCCCTGAAAATGGCTACCAAAGATGTCCCATATGTTGGAAAAGAGCCCATTCCGGTACTTCTCTATGCGGATGACGCAGTTCTGATAGGTCGTACCCCTAATTCCCTGCGTCTTCTTGTCCAAAGTTTTCATCATTACATGAAGGAACTAGACCTCCAGGTAATTTAAAAAAAATCTTTTCTAATGAGCAGTGGGCCTGGGAAGCGCGACATGGGATTCTTAACAATAGATGGTCAAAAACTGACCTCTGTAAAATCTTTTGTTTATTTAGGGTTGGCCTTTGCTGCGAACGGCTCCTGGAGCGAGCATATTGCTCACGCCAGGAGCAAGTTCTCAAAGGCCTCCAATTCTATTTTAAGTTTACCTCGCCTTCAGACCACGGGTGCCCTCGCAGCAATCCAGAAAATATAAAATTACAATGTGCCCCGGTGGCAACATACGGTGCAGAGATTTGGGGAATTGCTAATTGTTCAGCAATCCAGCTAGAAGAGAACAGGTTCTGCAGGAAATTGCTGTGCACCCCTATCTCTACTCCCCAATACATATGTCACAAGGAGCTTAACATTGATTTTATAATTGATTTTATTTGAGCACGCCCGGCACTTATGTGGGTCTCAGTGTGGAAGAACGAGGCAGCACCTCTGACACAACAGATTATAAAGGATTGTCTCCAGTGCGACAAAGGCCTCGAAATTCCATGGCTAGGCAGTGTCACTTCTAGTTTGCGTAGTATAAATAGAGAAAGTCTTTTCCTGGATCCCACTCAGGTCGTATCAGTCCCAAAAAAGGAAAATCGGGACGCCCTTTATCAACTTTATAATAACGAGCGGTTAGTGGTGGAGTCCAGGAAAACCATGGTGTACAACTACCTGGCCATAGAACTGTATAACCTTCCACTTCACCTGTATCTGACCCTCCCAATGAGTCGCTGGGAAAGGATTGTCCTGTTGCGATTCAGGGCAGGTACAATTCGATTCGCACTTTGTTTCCCATTAGGCTTTAACAAAAATGGAAATCAAATTTTGTGTCTGCGTGACGATCTGAGTGAGCAAACCACCATGCACTTTATATTTCTTTGTAAATATTACTGTATATACTCTAAACAGCTGCTGTACCCATACTTTAACAAGCGAAGACAATTAGCCTGGAGCAAGCATATCGTCACATGATAGA